>NW_026860511.1:0-21286 GCF_026571515.1 Ruditapes philippinarum | reverse complement strand
GAAGAAATATTTTTGAAACCTCTATATATTTTAGCGTCAAACAATTATAATTTCATTCTATAAAATAGCAACCATAAAGCGTTTATTTCTTTTCTATTGTCTGTGTAAGATTCAATTTACAAATAAGGAAATTAGTACTTTGTTGATTTACTATTTAGTACCATTCAACCTGTCCATTTCAGGTCTGATGCATTGGAAATTCCAACTTTCGTTTTCGTTTTGTACAATTTCAATTAAGGTAAATATATAACTTTATTTCCCTTTTTTATTTGAAATGTTGAGCTTTTATACATAGTTAAATCATTTATAAAAGTTACAATTTATAAATATTTTGTTTAAATGTGTCACATCCGTGTTTTACAGGGATTCATTTCAAAGTATAAATTGTTGTTTATTTATCGTGAAATCTAATATATTGTATTAAGAAATATAGAAATTTCTATAAAACAAATGAATTTCTGTTTTATTTCAGAATGTCGAGGATACCAGATTACGCTCACAATTTATCACTTAAAATGTCTCAAGTGATGGATGGGATTGGTATAAACGAGAAGATTGTGATGAAAAGAAGAAAAGCAATGCTACTGAATGAATCAATATTGACGTTAACTCAGCAGCTACGCGGTAATGATGTGAATATGTTCAACTTCGGTAGTCAAATAGAAGGTACAACAACTCTAGGATTACAGTCTGACACAGATTGTGTTATATCTATGAACACATATAATGTGATACAAGACTGGAGTGAATGGGAATATGGTAAACGTAATTTGTTGATGATACAAGATGAGAATGTCTCACCAGGATATTGCTTGTTACAAGAGTTAAGAGATGATGCTCCACTACCAGAAGTAGTTGAAGTTAATGATCATTCATATAGGGACAGAATGGGGAGAATATTGTTAAAAAATACAATATTCAATTCTGTTGGAAATAATGAATTATTGAGACACGGCCCAGCCCATTCTCAACAAGACGTTCCTGGGGTCAATGATAATGATTTTGTTCCTGCTTTTCCCTCTCGGTTATACCCAGTTAAAGCAAGTCACTGGTTATGTCAACATAGAGAAGAGCATTGGCCTACAAATGATATGATACAGTACTGTAGAAACATGCGATGTTTTGTTGTTGGCGTTGGAAAAACAGGAAGTGTAAATGAAATACTTGAATGGAGAATATCTACATCATTTGCAGAGAGATTTTTAATGTTTACTCTTAATATTACACAAATCAGGTGTTATGTTTTGATGAAAATGATTCTGAAAACATTTATATCTCAAAGATTCCCCGACAGCATTTCAAGTTTTATATGTAAAACAGTTTTGTTACATTGCATTTCATTTACAAGATCTGATTCATGGAATGAAAATACCCATTTTATTTGTCTATCATTTTGTTTATCAACACTTTACAACTGTGTTCAAAATGAATACTGTCCTCATTTCGTCATCACACAAAACAACTTATTGAGCGGGCGAATTTCTCCGGAATCGAAGCCGTTAATACTTGAAACTCTTCGTTATGTTATTGAAAGTTATGGAAGGGCATTACTCGAAATTGAATGCGACAACTTTGGAATATGTCTGCAGTCAAGTTTAAATGGTTTTATACAAATAAATGAACATGTTATACCAACTAGAATAGCTGGACTTTTGCTAAATAATACTGCCCTTTTTATGAATGAAAGTTTCAAATCCTTCTTACATGAAATGAAAGATTTATCACCACGAATTGCCACGCAAAAACTTTTAACAATTATTGCAAATCACCATAATGAGAATACAAAAGCTAACCGCTTGATAACAAGACATTTATGTAGTTCAATTGGATCTATTCTAGCTTCTTTAAACATTTACCAACAAGACCATTTAACATACAAAAAGGCTCTTTCATTCCTGTCATTAGGACTTGACTCCGATGTAGCATCTGGTAAACTGAAACTAGCATCTGTTTTCTATTGTACCGGAGATATTGAGAGGACTGAACATATCCTGAAAAATATTGAGGAGTGTTATGATCTAAGTGTTGTTGAACCAGTGTGTACGTGTTACGTTTTCAAAATGTCTCCACGAAGAGATGGTTTCGACAGATTATGTTATGAATCAAATGAAGAATGCACGTTGCTTAAATATATAACAGCATTATGTGTCTGTTTTATACGATGTGAAATAAACTGTTGTCCATTTGAACTTCAACATGAAATGTTTAGATCAACACAGGAAGACCTTGCTTACAGAAGTGAAGATGATGAATGGATGGACATGGCTGTTGTAGATTCTCTCCCTTATCTCTATTTCATGCAGTACAAGATATATTCCCATCTAGGAAAGCAAGATGATAAACAGAGAGCTCTCTCTAACATTGCCAGAACCATTGATAATGAACCAAATCTCGGACATAAGGAAACAGCACTCAATCTTCTAGGTCAGTGTATGGAAGAAGAGAATAATCTAGGAAATGCTTTCAAATGTTATGCACGTTCCCTTCAGATTAGAAGACGAAATAATTCGGCCAAATTCCATATTTGTAAGCTGTTAAACAAATTGATCAATAACTAGTATTCACGTGATTTGCAAGAACTGTATAATTGCATCATCACCAATCGAAGATGTCTTGAAGAAATAAAATACACCAGTGTTACCTTGTTCAATTGCCAGATTCATTAATGCGAACCGAGTTTCGAACATAAAAGTGATACAGCCCTTTAAATTATAAAACAGTGTAACTTTTAAACAATGCTATAAAAATGTTATGCTATCCCTGAAGATACGAGGACGGAATAATTTGGCAAAAAGTCATATTTGTGATCTTATCATGACAGTTATTGATTTAAACTTAATAATATATGATTTGATGAGAAAATCGTTGAAATAGTCCTAAATAGAGTAATTGCTATCGAATAAGTCATTAGAATATATACGAAAGATACTACACTCAACGTATCTTTGTTTGAAGTTTTTTTTCTGATGTTTATCTTCTATTTGAATTTCAAATTCTCATTACGTATTTATTAATCATAAATTTTACGAAAATCATGAACTTTTAAGATTCATTTTTAAAACATTGCAATGTGTTTGCAGTATACACGTTTATTCATTTTTACATCGGATAATTGAGCATAATGAGTGACTACCAAATACCATATATAAACGTATGGTGCATGAACATATTGAGCATAATGTGTGACTATACAATACATTTTGGTGCATAAATGTACTGAGCATAATTAGTGACATCAATATGTTATATATGAACGATTGAAGCATAAATGATTTGAGCAAAATGTGTTACTACACGACACTTTATAATAACATATTGAGCTTTAACGTATTGTGACTACACAATACTATACATAAACGCATTATAAACATTGATGTCCTTGATAATTAGCATTAAGATATTGAGCATAATGTGTGACTATACAATACTTTATATAAACGTTTTGATGTATAAGGTATTAAGCATAATGAGTGACTCCACGATACCATATATAAACGTACCGGGCATAACATATTGAGCATAATGTGTGACTAGACAATACCATAAGTATATAAATGCATTGAGTAAAACATATTGAGATTATATACAATACCATACATAATCGCATTAAATATCTTAATATCCTTGTTGTGTGTACATTATGTTTCCTGTTTAAATATATCGCCACTTTATCATATGATATAAAATGTTTGGGATTTTTGCAATAAAAGTAAAACAAACAGCGTCATTCTTCTTGTTTGATAAATGGTATGAATTAGTCTTCATACTTCAATCGTTTGTAACAATATCATTTAATTTGATCCCATCATTTATTTGAAAGAACCTGCTACAAAAGAATAAAAAGAACAGTACAAAATACGTAATTTGTGTTAATGTGTCAAAATAAAAAAGTTATCCTTAAAGTTTAAAAGAATTTTGCTATAATGAATTTAAAATTACTGATCGATGAAAGATACGCATACAATTGGTTAAATTATTTTATTTTCAGTTCAATAAAATATATCCTAAATTTTTGTTTCAACACATTTATAATATATATGAGCATGAGAGATTTAAAAGCATTAAAACATTAACAAGATTGGAAAATGTCAATACATATGAATCATTTAATTAATGAATTTCCCACTTCCGCCCCTACAAACATCATTTTTTCGCAGTTCCATAACGTCTTTAAAGGTTTCAAAAGTTTATCTTAATAACACATACGTTGCAGTTATCGGAATTATCAGTCGTCTACTGATTTCTAAACAACGACGTAATTCATAACTTGTAATATTATACATTTATGCTTATACAGATATTTCGTGTGTGTGTACTTATGCTCATTTCTCTATATATTTATTAAATACACATGTAGTATAGCGGGAAGGTAATGCAATTTAAGTACAAATAGAATTAACTAAAACGTTGTCTCCCTGTAACATCAAATCCAATGTGATATGTTTTGTGTGAAATTCCTACTTTCGGTTTCATGTTTTTATTGCACGTGTTTTTATCATGTCAGCCTGTGTAGTACACAAAATAAAAGAGAGCAAAAAAGGTCTCTCTTAAAACTTGTTATCTATAACAAATAATCCAAACATAGCCTTTACTCTCTCTTATGTCGAGAGTAAATCAATTATTCTCTAATCTACTATAGCAAGAAACAACAACAAATACATAGGAATAACGCTTAATATTTGGTAGTACATATCGAGTAATATTTAGTAGTACATATTACAAACAATAGAATCAATTGGTATTTATCTGTATCTGTTATGTTCTTGTATTGGGGATTCATCAGATGTATAGCATTGTTGCTGTATCCGAAACTCTGAAACGAAACTAAAACAGATCTGAAAACGTGGTTACAAAGTATTACAAAGTATTACAATATTGTGTTATCTGTAAAATATTAAATAACAAATTATGCTCATTAAAACAAAGAAAATTAATTAAATTATGCAACTTGAATTAGTTATATTTCACGAAAAGATTTTGTGTGTGTCATGTGAAGAATAATGAAAAAGCCTAAATATTCAGCAAGAATGTGTATTAAAATACTTCATTACAAAAAACTTTTGTTGTAAGAAGGGATGGGGTCGGGTGGGGCGTATTTAAACAGGTTCTTTATTAAGAACTACCAAATGCAAGCGTTGAGTGAAGAAAAACAGCGAAAACATTATATATATACCCCACTAACCCACGAAATACAAGTAACACATGTTACGTATATAAACGGCTGTTTGCAATATATAATCCTCGCCTAGCAGCTCGGGTTATATTAACAAATAGCCGTTTATATAGGGCCATATAACCTGTCAACAATCTTTATAACTAATAATATAAACGGCTGTTCTGAGATTTTGATTATCTCTCAAACTTACATCTGCGTCATTATCAACGAATAAACAATCTATCTAAATTCGTTGTAATGTATAAATACAATGGAGCAATACTGACAAGATATCATTCTATTGGACATTTTAATTTTCGTTTTAAAATTGTGGAATTGGAAAATGAGTAAATTTCTTTAAGGTTTTTCCCGACATTTTTAGAAATTCCTCATAAATAGACAGCATTATTTTCGTTCCACAAATTTGTGTTTCAATTATAACAAAATATGACTGGCGTTACAAATTTTTAATATTGACCGTATTCCAAACAATTTAATTAAATTTTCTATGTAATATGGATCTGCTTTTGTTGTTGCTGTTCTGAAGCTAAAGCAGTTGAGATGGGTTTTACTCCTGGCGATGATTTGAAGTTTTAACATCCAAGATTATCCTAAATCATTTCGCTCGTTTCGGTGCCATTGTCTAAATTGTGTTTTGCACCGTAAATCAAACAAACAAACAAACATGAAAATTACAGACGCTGTTTGACCGAGGCTTGCCATGCTGGATAATGCTTCAATTCAACATTCCACACCCTCTCCAGCACTAGCTTAAGCAGTATGCCATCTTCAACACTAAATGTCCTGGTATAAAATTCGTAATTAAATGAACCATTCAAATCTTAGTTTGCATGCAAACACTGTCGACCATTAAGCATTATATTCTTGACTTTTCAAGTGACTTAAAGACTTTAAAATACCTTATTGTATTATTGTATTGTTATTTCTTTCACTTTCAATTATTTCGCGAAGTTTAAAACAGTCTTTACACCAGTCATTTTCTTATATATCAATAAAGGACATAATCGGGAAAAATATCTATATATTTCACATATTTAAGCACCTTAAGATTAGAATCTGTCATATATATAATTCAGCAAAGTTTGCACCATGACAGGGAATAAAGTTAAAAGCATAAATTCTATAAAACTATTCATTATTAAAAATAATTGTTCGTAATAGTTTAGTGTAAAATGAATGTATAAATGCTAAACGAAAACTTATGTTAATATTAAGATTTTAAATTTGTATGACTTATCTAACTTTTATCTTATCAGTCATGTCATTTAAACATGCTTCAAACTGATATCAAAACATTTGGATCATATTATCTTCAAACTTCCGTTCTTTTTACAGTGCAAATTTAATGTAAGTTTATGTTGTTTTTTTTTTTCCTAACATATATCTTCATTTGTCCTAAGTAACTTTTAATTAATTAATGCTCAATAAGAATGTTATGTTTCATGCAATATGTATTTTGTTAGAAATAATTTAAGTATTAAGAAGAACATAAGTATATGGCAGGAAAAAATACTTATAATACTGAAACAGTCATAAGTTAAATAATAGAATGTTAGCTTTAATTCAATTTCAGTTTGGTTTTCCAAATACTGCAACAATCGGAGTCAGCAGATTGCTTTTATCTTCATTTGTTTTATGTGTTCCAATTTTCATTTTCTTTCCAAAACAAAGATATTCACCATTATTTCTATTTTGACTGTTTTTTGTGTTTTGTATAAAACAAACGGAAAGAATATATCATTATTGTAATGTTTAATTCAAATCGCATCGAAATATACCGTAAGGCGTCTTTGAACATGTTTTCGATGTTTATTTGATATATATTCGTCTCTAACATCTCCTAGGGTAAGCAATTTTGGTCATGTGACCACAACAGTCAACGTACACGGCCATAATAGCTCGGCTGAAGTAAGTTTTTTAGTGATTATTTTCTGTCCAGCCGATTTAAATTTTACTACAAAGCCTACCGACCGCGGCAGTTCCGATGCTTTCTAAAAATGTATTTAGTTTCGTCTAATGTTTTGTCTTTTATGAGAACATTCAAACAATATTTGCAAATTGTCGATGACAACGTACACATTATTGTGTAAAAGTGTTGATGAAAACTTAAGAAACGATACGCATGTCAGTTCTAAGTAAAATTTCAGGTCTTAAAATATATAAGAGGACGTTTTAATGAAAAAAGAACTGGTTGTCTGCTGTCATTTTTTTGTATTTATTTAAAAATTGTCCAACTTACAGTAATGTCAACTTACACATGCAGTCTAGAAAATGTCAACGTACACACTCCCAATTTAGTTTGATAGTGGTCTGAACATGAGGCTGCAACTTCGAAGTAGGTGGCTTTTTTCTAACAAAAAGCTAGTTGGTTTTCTTTAAGATTTCCCTCTCAAACTGTATATTAGTACAGGTTTATAGAAAGGGAAAAAGTTGCAGTACATGTACATTAATATCATCACACATAAGCTTAAACAACCTTTAACTTTTTATAATGTTACAATGTATTTATTTGTTCTTTTGTGGTTTTCTTTTAGAAGAAAACAATCTAGTTACTTAGACTGTTTAATGACTTCATGAAACAGCAATTTTATACTGTATTAATTTAGATCATTTTACAGTCATTTAATAACGTAAACAGCCAGGATTAGCGTCTCTTGCTATAAACCAACCTAGTGCCTTCTGAGGCAACAAAAATTACCTAGGTTGACAATGATGCCGAGTGACTATTTTATAGGTATTACGAGTATTTCAGCAGTTATGTCACTTTAACCCTATAATTACACCACGAACGTTCTATTAACATTATTTTAAATAATATATCTCCTTGCACTAGTTAGGTAATTGCCACATGTTATAGACATTGTTATTTAATGCATGGGCTAGCTTAATAGACGTGATATGTATTTTTGCATTCACAGTTTTCTTTGCCCTTGTTGTTTCACTGCAAATTTTGCCAACCATGTCTGCTAATTTACAAGTCTCTGATATGTATTCAACAAAAATGCTTAAGTGCCATACATTTTAATAATTTGCATTGCAATCAAAATTATAAATTCAAGCAAACCATTTTATTTGAGCAAAATGTCGATAAAATTTCTGCATTGTAACAATCATTTCAATATAGAAGAAGAAGAAGAATCTTTATTTTGCAAATTAACTCTCAAAAGAGTCATGTACAAGCATTCAAAATATATACAATTACATGTATGCATAAGTAAATAACTAATTACATAGCAAGATGACGTGACTGCAAGTATCTTTTCTTTCATTATTATAATGGTTACCATTGATTATATATTTAATTTACAAGTTATTTACTTTTTGAGATATTCTACATTCAAATATACAATAATAAGAAATACTTCGTGTATGTAATAGGCTTGCAATTACGGGAGAGACATTGTCAGCATCTATTACATAGTATACTTTAAATTATCTTCCATACACTGGTCTTTGTAGTACATTTACCAATCTAAGCTATATGGTTTTGATTTCTTTCAATAGAAATATGGCACAAAGTATTGAAATTAAACAAACAAAACAAAACAAATGTTACTTCTAAACTATACTTTGAACACATATAATGCTTCAAACTTGATACAAGTAAGACCAGTGTATGATTTGAAACTTACAAATTATAGCCTTTATAATCATCGCGTTACTTAACCTATTATACATATAATACACAAAGAATTGCAATGTATCAATAATACATCTATATACAATTACATGACAGCTAAAATTCGTACATTACACACATAGAAGTACAATACAATGTGTCAATTAACTTCTATGTACGTTTGCAAGGGGCTAGATATTCGATTCGCATAAAACATATATTAAACATTTTTGTACCTTTACACGATAATTGTTTGTAACTGTTGTCTAATATGGAAGGCATGCATGGTATATAAACATAGCTAAATTTCTAATATACCATGTACATTATCGCTTGTAATCAACTGAACAAATTTAAACATGCTAGGAAACCTACAGTATTATTTCTTTAAAAATCTTGTTCGGAGTTCCTGATAAATAGGACATATAATGACAAAATAGAACTCGTCCTCTAATTGATTACATGCTACACAGACTCTATCATTTAAAGGTACACTGTGGGGTTTTCTCCATCTACCCACCTCTATTTCTAGACGATGAGAAGACATTCTTAAACGTGACATAGCTATTCTATACTTTTTAATATCAACAATATCTAAATATCTACTAAAACTGAAATCATTAAAAGTGTGGTAAAATAGTGCTCTGGAAGAATTGCTGATTCGGGCATTTAAATCCTGTTTCCATGTGTCTCTAACTCTCTGGTTAAATACATTAAGAAAAATTTTAACATGCGGAACTCCTTGGTTTTGCCATACATTGTTAAAACCTAATCTAGACAATAATGATCGTACGTTCGAAACCCAATTTATTTTCCTACTATTATTTTCACAATCTGCTTTTAATAGTAAATATGCATGTTTAGTATACTTGTTGTCTTCTAACATACACAATTTCAACCAATATCTGATTATTGAACATAATCTGTAAACTTCTAGATTAAATCTGCCCAGTTCACTATATACAAAATCATTTTGAGTAGGTATCTTAACACCAATTAACGTTTTACAGAAATGCAAAAATGTTCGTTCTACTTGTTTACCTTTGTAAAAGCTTCTGAGGGATAACACAAAATTGGTAAAATCAACTTATCAAAAAGTTCTAAATGGTGTTTTACAGAAAGATCTGTAAATTTATATACATATTTATTCATTCATATATATTGTGGCATTTCTATGATAACTAGTGGGTCATATGACTGTGGTACTTGATATAACTTTTTAAATGTTTAAACCATATCAATAGCTCATACATTGCGCACAAAATGAGATGGGTAAATTTATTACTAGAAACCATTTTCCGGTAAATTTATTACTAGTAACCATTTTCCAGTAACTGGTTTCTTGAGCAGTAAAAGCATTTTACTAGAAACATGGTACTAGTAACTAACCATTTAACAAAGGGTAATTGCGATATGGATGCCTTAGCCAACCTATAAAATGGTGAATTGTTTATAAGATATTTTTTACATAACAAGTGCAAGTAGATATATTCGAAAATATAATGTTAATAGAACATTAGTGATGTAATCATAGGGATCAAGTGACGCAACTGCTGCAAAACCCATAATATAAAATTGTAACTCGGCGTCATCGTCAACCTTGGATGGACCCTTTTGCTGCTACGGAAGGCATTAGTTGGTTGAGTCCTGGCTGTTTACGTTATTAAGATGACTGTAATGACGATCTATATTGTAATACGATCCATATTAATACAGTATAAAGTATGAAAACGGCATTTTCAGCTAATCATTAAGCAGTTTGAGTCCAAAACACAAAAAGTACGAGTAAATAAAATAAAACGTTAAAGGTTGTTTAAGCTTATTCGCGATGAAATGAATGCACTCTACACTATTCCCTTTGTAAAAAAATAGTAATCATATACAGTTTGAGAGGGCAATCTAAATTGAAAGCCAACTTTTTTGTTGGAAAAAGCCACCTAGCTATTTCGAAGTTGCAACCTCATGTTCATACCACTATCAAACTAAATGCGAGTGTGTACGTTGACAGTTTCTAGACAGTATGTGTACGTTGACATTTCTGTAAGTTGGTCAATTTTTAAATAAATACAAAAAATGACAACAGGAAACCAGTTCTTTTTTCATTAAAACATTCTCCTATATATTTTAAAACCTGAAATTTTACTTAGAACTGACTTGCATATCATTTATTAAGTTTTCATCAACACTTTTACACAATAGTGTGTACGTTGTCATCGACAATTTGCAAATATTGTTTGAATGTTCTCATAAAATACAAAACAGTAGACGAAACTAAATACATTTTGAGAAAGCATCGGAACTGCCGCGGTCGGTAGGCTATGTAGCATAATTTAAATCGGCTGGACAGAAAAATAATCACTAAAAAACTTACTTCAGCCGAGCTATTTTGGCCGTGTACGTTGACTTTTGTGGTCACATGACCAAAGTTGGCTACCCACGGTGAACATCACCAATATCTATTATTTTTTTAGTGATTTTTTCATGTAAGTTCAATTCAACCAATATTACTTAATTATTCAAAAATAATTCAAATAAATTGATTAATTGTAATTTTATGAGTTGATTCGGTAATAAAAAGTTGATTTCGGTAATCGTTACGTACCGATATATCCATTTAAACTTTTGTGATAAATAGATTTGATTCATGTATCTGGTTTATTCTGTTTAAATATGGAATAACATAAATGTAATGTATAGTTAATGAGATAGGTCCGAAAATAAGGCCTCTTTGTATATGAACTACATAAATATAATATATAATAAACGACAATCCGAAAAAAAACATCTTTTATATGATTTCATTCAAGTAGTTACTTTCATTCAATGAAGTTATTTGCAAAAATATCATAGATACATGTTCTGGTTTATCCCTTTTATCTATATGATACATAGATAACAATATATGATTAGTAAGTCCACGCATCTAAAGTCATACGTACATGTAGTTAGGCAGGGTAACAGCTATATACATGCGTATAATTAGACACATAGAAAAAATAACGTTAAAACGTGTTCCCTGTATTGTACATAGTAATGGTTACATGTATTAGAAATATGTGTTGACTTTCACTATGAATTAAAATAATTCAATAAGATGCAAATAAATATTTTCATTTAAACATTTTTCGAATATTGATTTGCAAATATCAAAGCTACAAAGAAAGTAAATAAAACATGGACCATGCCAAATAAACATGACTGTATGTCATCAAAACAGCGGCTTTATCATTATATAAAGACTGCCGGAACGTTTATTGTCAAATAGGCCGCTGTTTCACATATACGGAATGTTTTCATCATCCGTGTAACCGTTTGCATCTATTTGTTATCAGTAAAATTAAAAATATTATTATTATTATTATTATTATTATTATTATTATTTTTAAATTGCGTTGCAAAATATCCAAATAGACGGAAATAGTACAGTTGTTCGGGTTTCTTAATGTATAAGCATCAGATGTTTTACAGTCAGTGACGCAGTTAATAATTTGCTTTTATGGGGCATGGTATACTGAAATACGACAATCAGTTTACTTGCAATGATATAATAATGAATGAATTTCTGTTTGATTATAGAATGTCGAGGATACCAGATTACGCTCACAATTTATCATTTAAAATGTCTCAAGTGGTTGATAGTATTGGCGTAAGCGAGAAGATAGTGATGAAAAGAAGAAGATTAATGCTATTCAAAGAATTAATAGTGAAGTTACCTTATCAGCTACTCGGTTATGACATTAATCTGTTCTTCTTCGGAAGTCAAATAGAAGGTACAACAACATTAGGATTACAGTCTGACATAGATTGTCTTATATCTAAGAACAATTATGATGTAATTCAAGATTGGAGTGAATGGGGATATGGTAAACGTAATTTAATGATGATAAAAGATGAGAATGTCTCACTAGGGTATTGTTTGTTACAAGAGTTAAGAGATGATGCTCAACTACCGCATATAATTGAAGTTAATTGCCATTCATATAGGGACCGAATGGGAAGAATACTGTTAAAAAATACAGTGTTTAATGCTGCTGGAAATAACACCATGGTGAGACGTGGCCCGGCTTATTTTGTACAAGATGGTCATGGAGCCTATGATCGTGATTTAGTTCTTGCCTTTCCCTGTCACTTTAGATCAGTTCAAGCACGCCATTGGTTATATCAACATAGAGAAGAGCATTGGCCTACAAATGATATGATACAGTACTGTAGTAACACGAGATGTTTTGTTGTGGCCGTTGGAAAAACAGGAAGTGTAAATGAAATACTTGAATGGAGAATATCTACATCATTTGCAGAGAGATGTTTAATGTTTAATCTTAACATAACACAAATTAGATGTTATGTTTTGATGAAAATGATTTTGAAAACATTTATAAATCAAAGATTTCCCGACAGCATTTCAAGTTTCATGTGTAAAACAGTTTTGTTACATTGTATTTCATTTACAAGATCTGGTGCATGGAACGAAAAAACCCTCTTTACTTGTCTATCATTTTGTTTATCAACACTTTACAGTTGTGTTCAAAATGAATACTGTCCTCATTTCTTCATCACACATAATAATTTGATGAGCGGGCGATTTTCTCCGAAATCGAAACCATTGATACTTGAAACTCTTCGTTATGTAATCGAAAGTAATGGGAGGGCATTACTCGAAATTGAATGCGACAATACTGACAAATATCTGCAGTCAAGTTTAAATGGTTTTGTACCAATACATCCAAATTTTATAACAACATTCATTGCTGGGAAATTACTAATAGGAGCAGCCCTTTGTATAAGCTCACAATTCACATTTCTGTTAAAAAATATTAATGATTTGTCACCAAGACTTGCGATGCAAAACCTTTTAACATTTATGTCAATTCTCCATAATAAGAATGTCACAAACATAGTTAGAAAAGCTTGGCGTTTGACAACACGGTATTTATTTAGTACCTTTGGATCTATTCTAGCATCTTGTAACATTAACCAACAAGACAATTTGGCATTCAAGAAGGCGCTTTCATTCATGTCATTAGGGCTTGACTCCGATTTAGCATCTGGTAAACTGAAACTGGCATCTTTCTTCTATTGTACCGGAGATATTGAGAGGACTGAACTTATCCTGAAAAATATTGAGGAGTGTTATGATTTAAGTGTTGTTGAACCAGTGTGTTTGTGTTACAGTTTCAAAAAGGGTGCAACAAGAAAAAGATTCAACAGATTATGTTATGAATCAAATGAAGAATGGCAACTGCTTAAACAAATAACAGCATCATGTGTCCGTTTTATACGATGTGAAATAAACTGTTGTCCATTTGAACTTCAGCATGAAATGTTTAGATCAACACAGGAAGACCTTGCTTACAGAAGTGAAAAAGATAAATGGATGAATATGGCTGTTGTAGATTCTCTCCCTTACCTCTACTTCTTGCAGTACAAGACATATTCCCGACTAGGAAGACAAGATGATAAACAGAGGGCTCTCTCTAACATTGCCAGAACCATTGATGTTGAACCAAATCTCGGACATAGGGAAACAGCACTCAATCTTCTCGGTCAGTGTATGGAAGAAGAGAATAATCTAGAAAATGCTTTCAAATGTTATGCGCGTTCCCTTCAGATAAGAGGACGAAATAATTCGGCAAAATTCCATATTTGTAAGCTGTTACACAAATTGATCAATAACTAGTATTCACAATTTACAAGAACTGTATAATTGTATCATCATCAATCGAAAACGTCTCGAAGGAAAGAATACACCAGTGTTACGTTGTTCAATGGCCAGATTCATTAATGCGAACCAAGTTTTGAACATAAAAGTGATAGAGCCCTTTAAATTATTAAACAGTGTAACTTTTAAAAAATGATATAAAAATGTTTTGCTATCCCTGCAGTTACGAGGACGTAATAATTTGGCAAAAAGTCATATTTGTGATCTTATCATCACAGTTATTGATTTTAACTTAATAATATATGATTTGATGAGAAAATTATTTAAATAGTCCTAAATAAAGTAATTTCTATCAAAACAATTACAAGTATATATACTCAACATTTGAAGTTTTGGTTGTGATGTTTATCTTTTATTTGAATTTCAAATTCTCATTACGTATTTATTAATCTTGAATTTTACAAAATCATGATTTTTAAAGATTTTTTGAACTATTGCAATGTGTTTGTAGTATACATTTTTATTCATGTTTACATCGGATAATTGAGCATTATGCGTGACTTAACAATACCCTACTCGTATATAAACGTACTGAGCATAAATATATTGAGCGTAATGTGTGAATATGCAATAAATGTATGAAGCATAAACGTGCTGAGCATAATAAGTGACAACGTTATATTATATATGAAGGTTTGAAGCATAAATGTTTTGAGCAAAATGTATTATTACACAATGCATGTACTTTATTATTACGTATTGAGCATAAAGGTATTATGACTACACAATACCGTACATAAAAACATTAAATATATAGATGTCCTTGTTTTAAGGTATTGAGTATAAAGTGTGATTATACAATACTTTATATCAACGTATTGATCTATAAGGTATTAAGTGACTATAAGGTAATGAGTGACTACTACACAATACCATATATGAACGTACTGAGCAAAAACGTATTAAGCATAATGTTTGACTACACAAAACCATATATAAACGTATTAAGTAAAAAGTATTGTGACTATACACAATACCATACATAATGCATTAGATATCATGGTATCCTTGTTGTGTGCATATTATGTGTATTGTATAAATATTACGATATTATATCGCTACTTTATCATAAGATATAAAATTTGTTGTATTTCTTTGCAATAAAATTAAAAAAACAGCGTCATTTTTGTTGTTTAATAAAAGGTACCAAAAATAATTATAATGTTTATACTTAACTCATTTGTGACAACATCATTTAATTTGATCCCATAATTTATTCGAAAGAACCTGTTTAACAGTACAAAAATACATGATTTGTGTTATTGTGTTAAAAATAAAGTGTATTAAAGGATTTTGCTATTATATACTTGCAAGAATTGATCGATACAATGAGTCCGAGAGAATTAAAATCATTGGAACGATTGGAAATTGTCAATACCTGTACATATGAATCATCTAATGATCGATGAAAGATATTGCATACAATTGCTTAGTTATTTTAATTTACTGTTCAATAAAGTACAATATCCTAAATTTTTAAATCAAGGCATTTGAAATATCTATGAGTCTATGAGTCCGAGAGAATTAAAATCATTAAAACATCAACAAGATTGGAAAATGTCAATACATATGAATCATCTATTCCGTCTCCAGAAACAACCTTTTTCCGGCGTCTTTAAATGTTTAATAACTTTATTTTCAACACATTTGTTTTAGTTATCGGAATTATTATTTGTCTACTGATACCTTAATGCCGACGTAATTCATATATCGTATTATTGTACATTTTTGCTTATACATATATTTCGTGTGTGTACTTAGGCTTATTATACATACACATGTTGTAAAGCGGGAAGATAATGTAATTTGAGTAGATAAAGAATTAACAAAAACGTTGTCTCCCTTTAAATAATCAAATCCAATATTATATGTCTTGTGATCTTAATTTTAGGAGAATTTCCTACTTTCGGTTTCATGTTTTATTGCACGTATTTCCATCCTGTTAGAAGTAAATCGTGAAGTCATGAAGTTGAAATCGTGAATTCATGAAGTTGAAATCGGGAATTCATAAAGATGAAATCGGGAATTCATGAAGTTAAAATGTCCTAACCTATCTTTCGTACATGACTGATGCTTGTTTTCAGTGGACATTATGAGTATCGGAAAACCGTTATTTAAGATGACAAAACTTATTTTCTATACATACTCTAGTTTAGTTTATGTAATGCATGGTATTTTTAGTAAAAATGAGTAATTTGATCACTTATGATTGTGCGATGGTTTGATATTGAAAAGCGCGAGTAACGTGTTAATCTTTAAGCAATGGCAGGACATGCATTACACTATGAAAATGTCTAATTATTCACCTAAATCTTTTATTGTTTGTTCTCAGCAATGAATCAAGTAAATTATAAAAAAGTAGATCACTTTAATCAATTAATTTTGTAGATAGGATGAAAATTTTAACTCAATCTTAGAAACTTTAAGCGTAACATCAAAGCCCGCCACTTTCTAAATAAAAATTCACATAACCCGCAGTACAACAATATTTTACACGGGCATAAAAAATACTATTGCATAGAGTTTCCATGATTTAAGAAAATCATGATTGAAACAAATAAATGTGACGATAGTTGTTTTTATCATACTTGCTGAGCTTTCTGACTCTGAAAAGAGCTTTTGCTTGTTTGAGTCATATTTAGAGCACATTACTCAAAATCAAGCTTTTGGATACCAAATAATTATATTATATATTGTCAGGAGAAAGGTCTGCCTTGATGTTATTTAATCTAAGAAAAGATTAAGTAATAAATACTAGAACCAATTTCCAAGATATGGAGGCTGGGCAGCACCGCCTGACATAAAATTGAAATATTCTCAGTTGGAAAACTAGCATGTAATTGTTTAGTTAACACTATCTCTTTTTTAGGTATTTTTATCCTTTTCTATCTAAAATCAATATATACATGTAAACAACAAACTCTGATTATTATTTACACCCAAAACAAAGAACTCTGATCATTATTTACACCCAAAACAAACACACATCATTTATCAGCCACTTATATGAAATATCTTTTCACGTATACGTCTTTTATACGAAACAAGACACCTGGCGAGCCCAAGCTCTAGCAACTTATGATCAAACAACAATAAAATCACCACAAAATGAAGAACACAAAACTGAATATTTTTACAACTCTAAGATATAGTATAAACCACAAACATTCATCCAACAATATTAACTTCACACAATCTAATCAGCATCAGAAAACAACTTAAACTTAAGCACCCAATATTTACATATATCCTCTTAACAAAGCAGCAACTAATATAATCTTGACCAAACAAACATTCAACCAATATCAACCAATTATATCTTCACAAACAGATATAACTCAACAACCAAAACAACTAATTACAACCAATAAACCCTGATCAATTAAGATCACCACAATTATATTCAACCACTTCAACAAACCAACAAAACTGACTTCAAAACAACAAAATTCTTTTCAAAACAACAAAATTCTCTTCCCAATAAAAAAAATAACCCCTCACACTATAAGCGTGTGTCTCCTAACTGATATAAAATCTCTCTCTAAACGCGCATATTTGCTAGCTAAACGATCTGACCTTAAACATGTATACATACAGCGACTGGTTTAAACATGATATTTACACTCTACTAAAAACAATGTATCACTGTAAAGAAATATTAACTCGTTGTTTCATCTACAACAATATATCACTGTAGGGAAATATTAACTCGTTGTAAGATACATATCTACATATAAACTTCATGATTATTCTGACAGCCCCCTACTCAAGAAAACACTCCACTGTTTTCAAACAAAATGAATAATCTACAATGTCTCTTTTCAAGTATCGAGTCTACTTAGGTAATCTGCACATACGTTGTCCTTTCCTTTCACAGCTACTATTCTAAACTTATAGTTCTGTAGAAATAATGCCCATCTCATTATGCGGCCACTTTCAACTTTACATTTCTGAATATACGTTAAAGGAGCATGGTCTGTATGCAGCTCAAATTCTTTCCCGTACAAATATTTGTTGAATTTCTTTATTCCAAATACCATCGCAAGACATTCCCTTTCGATAACCGAGTAGTTTCTTTCTCGATTCAACAATTTCTTACTCGCGTAAGCTATTGGAAGCAGACCATCATCAAACTGTTGAAGAAGTGCAGCCCCTACTCCTGTATCTGAAGCATCACATTGCAAAACAAATGACTTTGAAAAGTCTGGAAGTCGTAGTATTGGTGATCGTGTCAGTACTTGCTTCAATGTCGTAAAGGCTTTTTCATGTTCTGGTTTCCATATGATTTTATTTGGCTGTCCTTTCTTCGTAAGATCTGTCAATGGTGAAGCAATTTCTGCAAATGAAGCAATGAATTTTCGGTAGTATCCAGCTAAACCAAGAAACGATCTCAGTTGCTTCTTTGACTCTGGTCGCATAGCGTCTTTAATTTTGACTAATTTGTCATCTTCCATTTGCATTTGTCCTTTGCCAACAACATGACCGGTAAATGGTATACTTTCAAATCCAATCATACATTTAGAAGGCTTAACTGTGATATTTGCGTTTCGTATTCTTTCGAACAATTGTCTCAACATCTTCATGTGTCTCTCCCATGTAACCGTATGTCCAAGCACATCGTCAACATAGTTATCAGTATCATTCACTCCGGAAAGCAACTTCCGCATCATTCTATTAAATGTTGCACCAGAATTGACCATTCCAAATGGCATCTTTCTGAATTGGTAACTACCTTCTGTTGTAGAAAATGCTGTGAGATGTCTTGATTTTGCTTCAATTGGTATTTGCCAAAAACCTTTGGTCAAATCAATTTTTGTGAAGAACTTATCTTCTTTGAGCTTTGCCATCACATCCTCAACATTGCCCATTGGTTCTGTATCAAACTTGGTTACAGAGTTGAGTCGTCTGAAGTCAATACAAAAGCGGTTTGTATCATCCTTTTTCTTCACCAAAACAATTGGAGAATTATAATCAGAATTTGCTGGTTCAATGATACCACATTCAAGCATTTTCTTAATTTCATCCTCTACCGCTGTCCTTTTTGCATATGGTATCGTATATTGTCTAACACGAATTGGTGTTTTGTCAGTCAACTCAATCTTGTGAGATTCAAGATCTGTAGTTCCAGGAACGTCAGTAAAAATATCCTCAAATTCTTGAAGCAACGCATTAACTTCTGATTTTTGTTCAAGTGTTAATTGATCATTAACATTAACATCTCTGTACGTCTCTTCACCTTGTGTGTCTACTAGTTCTAAAAGATTTTCATCATCAACTACCCCAGTATCATCATTATTTTCGGCTTCTATTACAGCTACACTCGCACAAATTCTATCTTCTCTTTCTTCGTATTTTCTTCAGAAGATTTATGTGGTACATCCCAATTCTATCACCTACTTTCACTTTGTAGTCAAACTTGTTAACTGCTTCACTTACAACAAATGGACCTTTCCATTGTAACATCAGTTTATTGTGCGTTGAAGGCAGGAGCAATAAAACTTTGTCTCCTTTCTTTAGACTTCTTGGTCGTGTTTTCTTATCATAATGATGTTTATACTCTTCTTGTGAGTTGCTGAGATTCTCTCTAGCAATCTTGCATGTTTGTTCTAATCTATTTCTCAAATCTAGTACGTACTCATACGTATTACGTGTCTCTGGTACTTCTGTCTCTGTCCATAATTCTTTTAGTGCTTGCATGGGACCTCTAACAGTTCTTCCATATAGAAGTTCAAATGGCGAGAACCCTGTACTTGACTGAGGGACTTCTCTGTATGCAAAGAGAACCGCAGACAAATATCTATCCCAATCCTTAGGTCGTTCTTGGCACATTTTCTTCAACACAGTCCTACGCATAAACCCTTCCAGCCTGCTGAATCTCAGTAAGGGCTTATCAGCTAGTAAATCACTATTAACTGTATATCTCCCATTAACACGTCCACTGAGTTGAGAGTCTTGTCATCATTAATTGGTCCTCTGTGTTTTTATCTTACGTTGAAGGATCAAATTTCTGAAGATACACTCACTTTTTATCGATGTTTTGTTCTCTGGGTCTGCGGCCCAAGTGAATTGTGAACTTTAGCAATTATTGAATTATTTGTAAATATACTTAATATCACTAATAAATTTTAGCTACTAAATGAATTATATGTTGGGATATACCTTTATAAGTGATCTTCATCTTCTTAATTAATAAACTTTCATAGTTAAGTGTCACTGTTACTTCATTTACCATCCCCCCCCCCCCCTAAAAAAACGCTTTAAAAACAACAAGCCAAAAAAAAAACATTGTAATTTTTTACTGTAAAGTGCAAGACTCTTAACTTAAGTGACCAGGTAAGTGATGATTTTTATTATTAGCTCGACTACATAAAGTATATGTAGACCTATCCTACTCACCTCGGTTTTTAAGTTCGCGCCAGGGCGTACATACTTTAAATTAATGCCTATAGATGTGCAGTAAATATTTTATCCCTAACTTTTTTTATTAGCTCATCTGAGGACAATGTCTGTGCGTCAAAAATTTAATTTAAACAAACTTCTACTCTTAAACCACTTAGCCAAATTTGTTAAAACTTTGCAGGAGTGTACCTTGCATAAAGCTCTACCAAAGGTGTTCAAAGAATAAATCCCATGGCAGAACTTTGATTGCCATAGCAACCAAAAAAAAATTATAAACCTTTCTTTTAAAAAATCCAAAGAGCTAGAGCTTAGATATTTGGCATGAAACATCTTATACTGAGTGTCTATCAAGTTTATTCCGATCAAACCCTTT
>NW_026860510.1:0-66164 GCF_026571515.1 Ruditapes philippinarum | reverse complement strand
GACACCACCGGGGGATCAAAAAAGTTGTTCTTTTTCTCTTGCAAATTCCGACATGGGTTTTGACCAATTTCTTTCTTAGAATTTCTGAATTTTTGCCTGTAGGCCTCTCTTACTAACTCGTAACCTTTTCAGAATTTAATTCTTTTACATTATCATAAATTAAGCTTTGTTCAACATAAGTGTGTGTATAAATTTCACGAAGCTTTACCAATTAAGACGCTCTTAAAAGTAATGTCCAGTGTTCTCTTGGCCATTTATAAAATTTTCAGCAACTTTTCAAAATGAAGAAAATACTTATCAAACTTCTTTTTCCTGGAAAGGTGGAACAAGCCATAATAAGTTTTAGTGACATCAAAATTTTGAATTTATTCTATGTTCAAACTGATTTGTTCTCTCTTTGATTTCTAATTCTCTCATTCTTAACTGAAATTCTCTCTCTTCTCTCTTCTTTTTTCTAATTTTCTCTCTTCTTTTCTTTTTTCAAACTGCCTTTTTCCCTTTCTTTTTCTTCCCCTTTCTTTTTCTTCCCTTTCTTTTTCAAACTGCAATTTTTTTCTAGTTCAAATTTAAATTGTAATTCAAGCTCTTTTATCTTTATTTCAGAAATTTCAGAGTGCTTTTCAACAATCTGAGAAAAGTGCATCTTCCTCCAAAAAATATCCATCATCCAAAAATAATGAATCAGAAGATTTTTAATTTCTTGTTTACGCATTGAAGATTTAATTTCCTAAATAAATGTATTACTTTTTTGCAAGATCGAAGGCAAATCAGTTTCTTAAGCCAAATCTAATACTTCCTGGGAAGGGTCAGCTACAAACTTTTCTAAAAATTAAAAGACATGACTGCTTGCTGCTGGTTTTAAACTCAGAAAAGTGATGTGTTTTCAAAAATTTCAAAATGAAAGGTACAAACTTAATAGAACAACTATGATATCAACTCAGATGAGTAAATACGGTAATAAAAAATGTTGAATAAATGGTAATTAATTTCCAATAATGTAGCCAAAAAAAAAAAAAATTCAATCCCGGGAACGAGCCCCAAATTTCTGTTACGAGCCAGGCGTAACGAGAAAGAAAGCCAGCAACAAACTTTAACAATAAACAATTTATTACAGAAAAATTATTAAAGAAAAAAAATAAAATAACAAATTATCTTTACAAATACCTGAAAAGTCCAAATAAAAATTACAAATGTCTAGTTTTCCTGATCCTGGAATGATCCTTTTTTAATAGCACAGTTAAATCCAAGTTAAATCCAAGAACACTTTAGAATAACTTCCCACAATAAAAATCCACAAGAATAATTTAATAATCCAAGCTCCAATAAATCACTTTAATTCCAAGTTGAATAATACTCCAAATATATTGATTTCTAAAAAGATCACTGATGACTTAAAAGGTAACTGAATGACTTAATGATGTAAAGGTAATGAAAAATGTCAATCTATATATATTAACTAAGAAGTTTCTAGAATAGTCTTCCATTTACTACAGTAATCATAATCTAAGCAACTCACCAATAAAGATCATTCCAGAAGTTTCTATATAAATATAATGCATGAGTTTTCTACAATAGTTAAGAACCTTCTAGTACATACATGTAGTTTATGTTCTAAAAATAGAACAATGATAATATTGGAAATACCAACTGGTCAGATATAAATTATATACATGTAATATGTTGCATACATAACACATTACTTTATAGTTTTTAATTTCAACGTTTCCCTGCATCCATTATATTGTTGTTAGAGATTTTCTGCTAGAGAAATAGAGGATGTTAAATACAGATATAAACTTCGTATCACATTATAAAGTTGTAAATTCTCTGTAGAATTGGCTAGAATTTTAATGTACTTTATACTTATTTATGTCTCGACAAGTTTGTAAAATAGTTATCTATTTTTTATAATAAATCATCGCCTGATAAATCACTGTTGCCCTTATGAAATGTGTCAGGATGCTAAATTTAAACCATTATTATATATGTTTCATGATCATCTGCAATCGATCCCATTATATTTTGCTAATTTCGACGTTTCAATCTGTATTGTTTATTTGAAAATGGTAACAAATTATCTCATTGCCGGTTAACTAATTTTTTCAAGCAATAAAAATACAGAATCGATGCAATATAATCGAAAAAGGCAATTTTTACGTTAAAAAATTAAAAGGGCTATATATATTACAAGAAAAAACGTTAGTAAAATTAGGTTGATAATAATAAATGAAGATGTAAATTTTATACGCAACTGAAAGAAAATATGAAATATGATTATTATGTAATATGAAAAAAATATATCAATAAAAATCAATAATTGCTGTTACAGACGGAAATAACCGGCTACAGGGGTATCTGTAAGTATCGGAGAATTATGTTTTAAGCTACAACATATTGTAAATCATTTTGTTTGATCAGATTAATTCGCTTTGGTAACAAAAGAGTGACGGCAACATATTTCCCTCAGTTATAGGTTTATATGTCGCTATGTACAGAGCACATTTATATCACATCTTGATAGATGAAGCAATGTTTAGTTAATCTGCATATATATTGATATATGCTATAATTATCAAAAAGATATGACACATTACTTACATAATAAGAAGGTGTAATCACAATGTAAGATAAAACTTCTTTCAAAATGTTAAACTACTAATTGTACTTGTTAAACTAATATTTGGGAGCACAAAATAAAGTAATGGCATTTTTATATACTTAAACAGTTAAACTCTGAAATTAACCCATCAAAACAAGAAATCTGTTTTTCCAGTGAAAGTCAAAGTTTCGGTTTGGATGATCCTGATTATTAGTGACAATTAAACAAACACAAACAAAATAGGTACACCATCTGTTATAACACTAACAGTATCATATTATACAGCTCATACATCACTTCCGGTAAAACAGGAGACACCTAACATGCCGCTATTTTGATTTGTTGGAGTCCTATCTGGTCCTATCTGGTGATAAATACATCGTTGCACTTATCAGAGACATAGAAATCTATGTCTCTGCACTTATATAAGCCAATGTAGCTTTACTGGTTCATTTGCGGAGGAAGTAAATGACTAAGCAATAAATTGAAAGAAAGTAAAATTCTTAGGAATTCGCATTAACGTTTACTGACTTTCTTTGTTTAACTGTCCGTGTTAAAAGGTTATTTTATTTTATATAGAATTAGTTTAATTTCAGTGAACTAACGTTATCAACTTACATTGTACTTGATTTTATACGCATTAAGATAAAAGAGAAGTTGAATGCTGTCTTAAAACTCTTTGAATTAAATGATTTGTGCATGATGTACTTGTCTTAAAGGCTTAAAACTGATCAAAGTGAAATCTAGATCTACAAAAACGTATAAGAAATAATCTATGAACAAAATCTATTACTTTTTATTCTCGCGCATCCTAAATATAGCTTATACTTATCCAACAAATCTATGCAATACTGTTACTGACAGGCAGTTTTCTCACAAATTTACGATAAACATATCTCTCATCTGTTTATACTATAAATAGTTTTAAATGATCTATGTTGCATTCAATTTAGTTACTCAAAAGTGAAATCCCCTTCGAGCTGGCTGATTGTTGCCGCAGGTGCATTTCAGTTAACGACAACACAAATAAGATAGATATAACTGTTTTTTTTAGTACTTATACTTCATAATAACGAAATATTATATTCTTTTACTTATATATATAATAAATAATAATAAAAATACGTTTTCATTTTCATAAAATATAGAAAAATGTTTTGTGTCAAACACTATTTTAAATACTAGCAATTCTAACAGTACTTTTTATCAATAAATGCATTTGCTGCTGTTATAATTCTTCGGTTGTACTCATAACTTAACGATCCATAATATTATAGATAGATAATCATTAATCATAATGACTTGTGTTTTGGCAAGTACAAAACTATATAATAGTAATACCCGGCCATACGGGCCTTTAATTAATTGACCTCGCTCACAGTTTATCTTTTATTCATATAATTATAAGAGCGTATATATATATATATATATATATATGGACGCAACATGTAAAATTGAAATATTATCGTATCATAAACTGGAAAGCAAAGGTTTATGTTGGTTATAAGTTGAAAATGTATCACTTCTGGCGCTTTCAAATTAAAATTACACGGCTCCTACATCATCAAATTGATCTAAAATTAAACTTGAAAATAACACTATATATTTTATAAGATTTCAATATATTTTTGAATATAATTATTAACATCTTAACTATTAATAAATCAGAAAACATTTTTAAAGTTAAACATTTGTAGCATAACTCGATATTTAATCTTAGATTTCCTTTTTCTTGGCAAAATAAAAGAACCCAATTCAAATGGGCTCTTACAGCATTGATCAACGTACATTTTGAAAAGCGCATTATTTAAATGATATAAAGAAATATGTCCTTAAAGCAGCCGACACAATTTTCAGGAATCTATAAAAGCTATGAAAGATTGGTAGTTAACAAGAGAATCATTTGATTCGCGCCATGACAATACCAACATAATGGGTTTGCGACCCGCATGTATCCAGACCAGCCTGCGCATCCGCGCAGTCTGATCAGAGTCCATGCTGTTCGCTTACAAACCCTATAACAAGTAGAGAAACTGATAGGGAACAGCATGGATCCTAAACAGACTGTGCGGATGCACAGGCTGGTCTGGATCCATGCTGGTCGCAAACCCATTATGTTGGTTTTGTCATGACGCGGCTCAATTTTTATTTGTATCATGATAGAATCACTTGCTTGAAACTTGTATTTATTCTGTTATCAGTATAAGGAATGTATGTCTACACACTAAATTTACATGTGATAGGTAACTAATGTAAAAGTTTTCTTAAAAGTTTAAGATGATTTGTAAATCATATTTATAATCTATGTCCGTAACTTCACTGATTTTATAGAAGAATAAATTTGCACAATATAATATTGATGTTCAATGCTATAATGAAATTATGAGAACTCCAATATGGCTTAAAGTTTATCAAATCCTTTTATTCAAATGTCTTGATTTGACATGATTTACATATCTTATAAACAATTGGAGAACATGCATTGTATATTTTGTAATTAATAGACAGTTTTCATGATTGTTTACACGATTTAAACATAATATAAAACAACTGTAGTTCGTTCGTTCGTTAATAATGCTGAATTAAATAATATATGTTTTCCAATTAAATTGCAAAATTGTTGATGTTCAAATTGTTCTATCAGATTTTCGACGAACACATATATTTTGAGACAAACTTTATCACATGTAATAACATTAAAGACTCCGTCAGTAATAAGATTTAATACATTCAAAACATTTCACTCTGTAAACATGTTAGGATTTGATAGATTCGGGGTTCATATTTTAAAAGTATTCAACATTATTTTATTGTCAGTCTCGTGTGTTAACTCTCGTATATTCACGTCGTGAAGATGCAAAGGGCATCAGCAGACGAATGAAGATCTTCTGTAATGTGCAAAACGTGGTTTGTATGAAGGTAGTTGCCGTGGTTCTGACAGAAGCCAAGAGGATTGTCCCTAGAAATAAAAGTAGACAAAGACGACGAGATTTTAGCTATAAGAATATAAATATATAACGATGCGTTGCATAAATCATATTCATGTATTAAATTGATTTTACTTTGAAGGTAACTGATGATTAAAAAGGGTAGTGATATTGGTATATTTTATAAATGATTTCCTGTAAGTGACCAAAAGTAATAAGATATTTCAAACTTAAAGATATGTTAACCGCGTAGTTTAATTTGGTGTCTGTGTATTTCATCAAGCATCAAGGAACTAGAAATGGGAAATTCTTCATTAACATTACTGGCATATTATTATGTTAAACATGATTTCGATCAGTTTTTGTCAGACAATTATTGAAAGCCTTCATATAAGTTGATAACAGCTACATCTAAATTTTACATAGTAAACCGGCACGAACATAATATACGAAATACAATTCATATAATGTTATTATTAAGCAGATCATGTTATGTGTGGAGAGATTTTATTTGCAATAAAACATCCTGCCAAGAAGTGTCAGTGTCATGGAGAACAACTAAAGTAATCCTTTTTCTTGTGATTTAATATCCCTAACACATGGATGGGTACGCAGTTGGCAAATGTTCTAAACTTCGGTATGATATAATTTCATTGAATTATCAGTAGGGGTATCTTCACTGATAGCAGGTTGTAATTACAGGTATTATATGATTGGAAAATGATAAATGAATAAGTGTGTACAATTCGGAGATGTACTGTATTATTTGTTAGTCACGTATACGAATTTTTCCTATATTTATAGTAACTCCATGTCAATACATTATATTGATCAATACGATTTAATTAACACCTTATGAAATATAACCAATGAATTTTCAGCGTTTGCATCACGTGATGTTCTAATAAAAATAGTTATTAGATCCAATGTTATCAATTTAGCCACTTTGTCATTTTAAGAGCCCTAAAGTCAATATCAAATGCATATCATTTTCAGTCTAAAGAATATATATAAAATGTATGTTATACTTCATTTAGTCTCATTTCATTTTTGAGTGTCCAAAAATCTATATCAAATCCTTATGTACTTGAAGTAACAAAGTGGGTAGTTATATATTGTTTAAAGCAATACTTATTCTATTGTACTCACGATTTATGTTAAACTCTCCCATTGAGTATCTAATATGCGTTAAAATAATGTAAGGTGTATGTATGCAAGCGGAGGTTCAGTCAAGTGGCATAACTTGCTTTTTTAAAGAGAAAGCTTAAATCCTTGAAAAGGTTTATTATAATTACACCATTGCGCTACTATCACCATTATATCACCATTGATAGCAAAAAACATTTTGTTCCTGAATATCAATAATTTTGTCTTTCAACTACTACAAATGTCAGAACACACAAAACAAAACGGGAAGAAATGTGGTAGACACGTTTGCACATATCTTTCTACTTGAATTTGCAAATGAAATTTTAGTGCAGTATTGACATCATTTTAATCAATCGTCCTTAAATAATTCATTCAACATGCCCGGTATAAAAGGATGAACATATAAAAGTACTATATGACATATACGTATTCGGTAATTATTAATGGGTATGATTATAATGAGTTTTAGATAATCAGTAAAAAGACGTTATACAGTCACTTTGTTGCCAAATATGTTGCTCTCATCAAATGATTTTTATGTTTCCTTACGGTCTATTATTTTACTATCATCTACAGCAATTTAACCAACATTAATTACAAAAACACTTTTCATTAATTTCATAACAAGGTAGCTTGTTTACACTTTTGACACTTTTTTCCTCTACATTAAGTTAATGATGTAAAATTCTGCTAAATAAATTTAAGTAGCTTGGTTTGTTGTTGTTTTGTTCTCTACTTTAATGTCTCGTCTTAATGACTATGTTGATTGAACCCGGCTAGCCAAAAGTATGAGAGAAGAATTATCTAATTATACTCTGTGGTAAAGGTTAGGTAGTATGAGGATATTGAATGAGTATTTCATTAAACTAAAGTAATACCTGTTTAAATATCTCTTTTCTGTTTTGATAATTTGGATGTTAACACAACAGTAGAAACAAGTTAAATTGTATAAAAGCAAGACTTTATAGTTAATTCACAACCAGCAATTTTACGAAATTCTATTTATATATCTTTAATGTTTTTGTTGTGACAGAGTTATCCTTCGGGAGCATTCACAACAAAATTACATGGAAATTGCAGACTTGGTTTTGAAGGATAATGAAACCCGTCATGAACCCCTAGCACCGGCTTGAGCGATATTAAATTTTCAACACTTAGAAGTACTGGAATCAATGATCCCGAAGCACTAGAAAGATATAACAAAACTAAATGTTACCCTGCAAACTTTATAAGATTTTACACAGTATTTTTCTTAGGAACTGATTTTTTAGAACGCATAATAAAACTTTCATATTAGTCTCATTATATAGTGTACTTTAGAAGAAGAAAAATGAACAGTTGATATTGATAGATTGATTAATTACTTCCACCAATTATTTTCAGTGATCTTGTTAAGTTCTGAATGTAACATACCTTTAAGAGTTGTTTAAATGGCTGCCACGTGTTACAGGAACTATCATTCAACTGCCAAAGATCAAGTATTTTCTATTCCACTCGTTCATGAAAAAGAACTGCAAAATAGTCTGATATTCCCCTGAATACGATATATTTTGCTTCAGCATTCTAGAGATGTACCCCAAAAAAATCTTAACGGAAAATAATTACTGGTACACTTAATTTTTCCAAATTACAGATTATTGACGAACTTGCTTTTTGCTGACAGAGTGGATAGTCTTTTTAAATAATTCTGTCAAACAATGGAAACATCCGCTCACATGATAAGTATCATACAAAAGGTCAATAACAAATGCTTTTCCGTGAAATATTCTATTGCTAATAAAGCCTTTATCGTTTAAAAATATTGATAAATGAAAAATTTTAGATTAATTAAATAGTGAAATTTTCTAACGTTTTTAATCATTCCGATAAAATAAAGAAATAAATGTTGTGAGAAATTATACATAATCGTATATCATATATAAAGTCATTTTTCAATCATGTTGTACAAGGTAGAAGAAATATGAAATGTACATGAAGGAAACTAAATTGTTCATTATTTTTATTTACTTAATATATGTAGTACTACTGAATCATTTGTTATATCGATTGCATTGCAGTAACTCGAAGTTAATACTAAATTTCTAGTATAATTAGCACTTTAAAAATTACGTTTTAATGATCCTAAATGGTGGAAGATATCAAGTAAACTTATAAATTCAAATGCAATATATATATATATATATATATATATATATATAATATATATATATATATATATATATATATATAGAAATAATTAATGTAATTAGAGTGTAAATATATTCCAATTGATCAAATGACGCGGCATCATGCATACCAGATTCTGTTGGAAGATTAGTCACGGTGCTTTGTGACGGGGTACTGTTAGGGTTGTTGAAGCAAAACATTTGGAAAATGAACATTACATAAATTAATATGTTAAGCACATTCCACCTTATAATATATTGTATCAAAACCAGAAGCTTCCGTGATGACAACAGTTAAAGACTCACAAAAACACTCAACGTTCTGAATAATATTGTACGGTGTTACACATGTAAATGATTTCCTGTTAGTGTTCAAAAGAACTAAGATATTTCAAACTAACAGATACGTTAACAACGTAGTTAAGAGTCTGTGTATTTCATCAAGACCAAGAAATGGGAAATTCTTCATTAACATTACTGGCATATTATTATGTTAAACATGATTTCGATCAGTTTTTGTCAGACTATTAATGAAAGCCTTCGTATAAGTTGATAACAGCTTCATAGCAAACCGGCACGAAAATATACGAAATACAATTCACATTATTGTTATTATTAAGCAGATCATGTTATGTGTGGACTATTTTAACTCATAATAATCATACCTATTCGTAGTTATCGTATACGTTATAGACATATAGTACACGTTGAATGAATTAAATACAAAGACGATTTATTAAAGGATGCCAACATTGCACCAAAATTTCGTGTGCAAATTCAATTAGAAACATATGTGCAAACGTGTCTACCATATCATTTTTTCCGTTTTTAGTTGGGACGTAGTCCCAACTAGTGCACTTACACACCCGAAATTTCCAACCATACAGGGTAACGCCCACTGCTGTGACGTTTCATCGCCACTCTAAATGCTATATTGTATTCTAACATATCAACGTAAGCTGAATTCATAGTGATCACCCGACCATGACCGACGCATAACCGCCGCGAGTGAAAAATAGTGCTCTGAATTTCGGAAAACTTCGATTTATTGCGAACAGAAGTGGAGACAAGAAATTTATTTTTTGAAAATAATGTGCAATTGAGCTTGAATTACGGTATTAGAAACGTAGCGGATATAATTTGAAAGGTCACATAATTCTATGAATGGGATAGTAAATTAATTGGGTCATAGTGCTTGACAGCTTGCAATATTTAACTTACTCATCTGCCTTATCATCACATTTTTTTGTATATTAAATTCCAGAATTTTTGAAAAAGACATTATTTATCGGATAAATTTTGTAGTTTATAATTGCAAAGTGGATATTGAAATAGAATTAGCCAGAGATGTAGATAATCTATTCGTCTCTGAATTAGCCGATAAGTAGGTTAAATGAATCCGACAACTTCCGGTATATTTTTCGACCTACTTCACGAGCATAATTATCAGCCTGTTAAGCTCATAAGGTATGTTATAAAGCAAAATATGTTATGAATTTGATGACTAATAATATTATGTTTATTTATTGATGCCCATTTGTTTCCGAGGACTAAAACTTTCGTAAATAATTTCGAAGTAATTTGGAGATCTCGAGTCTTTCGTACCCAAGACATTTCGATCATACTTAGACTGCAAAACCGACAGATTTTACAAATTGATATTACACAGATGTCTGCCTTTACAGGAAAACCGGCATATACGCCTACAATTTTTTGGTCTTGTCACGGCCGTTACGTCTCTACCAAATGGGGCACATTCTTGAATATTTCAGAATAATTTTATTTTGACCTTTATAAATTATTATAAATGTTTTAAATACACCTTGGACTGAGGGAAATGGTAAAACTCTTTTGCCAATACTTTATAAAAAAATTAACTTGCTTAGAAAAAATTTTACCACTATTTTAAACAAGTGACTATATTGATATAGTGAAAGTTGGACAATTTATATTGTGTCACTTAAAACAAACAGTTTCTTATTGTTTTTCTGAAAACATCTGACAATTAATCAAGTGTGGCATTTCTGCAAGTTTTGAAGTTAATACAACATGTGACTTTATGCAATTTAGTCAGGCATGACATCCGTGCCACAGAATTAAGAATGTGTTTGAATTTAGGTTGTGATTGAAAATTGTTTGTTTCGGGATATATAAACCATTTCCCTCAGTCCAAGGTGTATTTAAAACATTTATTTATATGATGACTGATGTACCACTAAATATTCATCAGACTTACACAGGGGTCCTTATTAATAAAATCTTATATTGTTATCAATTTTTTTCATGTGATGATTGTAGAATAATTGTTTTGTAAGCGATACCAGCTGGCAGATGTAGACAAGTTTCCATATTTGCTAATATTTTAAAGTGGGGAAGGTAAAATGGCTGTAAAGATTGGATGCATTTATCATTTTGCACCCCAAATAGCGTACTAAGAAGTGACACCTTTAACTGCCTTTTTAAACACATTAACAGTAGTCATACCAATGCATTGTGCTGTACACATGTTATAACATTTAGTGTAAGTTTTTTAAAATCTTGAAAAAAATGTTGAAAATTGTTGAATACTGGTTGGGGAGATAACTCCGACACTAAATCACATATTTTTTGCAATATTTTAATTATCTTCCAGTATATTTTAAATATTGAACCACCTAAACAAAGTTCAGTTCAAAGATTTTACATTACACCACAAAAACTATGTATGAAAATGGAATCTGGTACTTCTTTAAGGTCTTGAATGAGGTATGCAAAACATGGTCTTTTTAACCCACAACAGTAGATAAAGTCGACACTTAAAATTTTAAGTAAAAAATGACTGGAAAATCAGCATCAATAATTTATTTTTACATCTTATATGGTTTATCTATTTTTTGTAAATATTTAAACAATTTTTCAAAAAATTTTCCCAAGTCAGTGGCCTGTGGTCAATACATTTCTAACTACCTTACTGTAATTTAGTAAAAAGAACGTTTTGAAGCAGTTTTTGCCTACAAAAAGTTTAGGTTATTTGAAAAACATTAAAAAGTCTACCAAATTATAACAAATCATCACATTCTGTCCTGTTCCTATACTGTTAGGTGATCATGTGCTTATTTGTTGAAAAACAAAGCAAAAACAATTATATTTATCAAGTGTCGGGGTTATCTATGCGTCGGAGTTATCTCTCCGACCAGTAGACTATTGTGAAGTTTTCTACAATTTTTAGTAGCCCTGATTTATCTTTAACAAATTTTCCATGGTGATTACCCTGCTGTTTGAATTTAGGTTAAAATATTCCTGGGAGTAACCAGAGTGGGTCATATTGTTTTTATTGAATTTCTAAGAAAGATCAAGACTTGTTGAAAATGTACCAACCTGAAAATGAATAAGTGTTAATAGATGCATTAATAGCTAAAGTAAATTTAAAGTATAATTTCCCCTTCCATTTATTATTGGCTAAAAACAGCTTAACTGATTGAATATTGGTTGTCCCGGGATATATATCTATTTAAAGTCTAGCCATTTCATTTTGGGTCATCTTTTTACAATTTGAATAATTATTCTGGAAAAACGAAGTGGGCAAATGATCTAAAGGTTTGTACAAAGATTAGTGTTCTAAACATTCATCAAATGGTACATTTATCTGGAAAAAATATTTCAGTCCCATCATGACAAAATACCTCAATGGAACCCCTTTAAATTGAATTACACTTTTTTTAAATGTATGGGTAAATTCCATTTTCAGTGGTTGAAATTTTTCCTCTTGTCTGATTAATCAAGCTATAGTTTCCCATTTATAAAGCCACAGGTTGTTTTGAAAGTTGAAAAAAAAAATCACTGCCACCTTGATAATTGTTAACCTGAAAAATCTTCAGGCACTTAAAGGGATTTGAACCCCAGACCTCTTGATTACAAGGCAGACACACAACCATGTCGCGAAAATGTCAACACAACAGCAAGACTGTTGGAAATGATCTATACCTGTTCTCAATACATGGTTGAAGTAATTTATCAGTGTTAATTAGACATTTTATATGATTTAACAATTTTTGACACTACTGATATTCACATTTTTTTCACAAATCTACATGTAAAAAATAGATATCATAATAAAATGATAGAACATTTTCTATTTTAGTGGTAATACTGTGGAGTAATATGAAGAAATATTATTAATATTTTATTATCATAAATTTTTCAAATTTTAATTATGTCATTACATGCTGTACACAATCATATTATAGTGTAAACATATATATACATTGTATAGACACATATATACATTGTATATACCAGAGACGTTAAAATACATAAAATGTATTTATATGTCTCTGTATAATATACACACACTAAGAGAGTAGTATTGGATGATTTTGAAAATGAAATCTCTAAATTGATATTTTCAGGGAAATAAAAGATTATTTACTTTAATATTCACTTGGAAAGGCTGGTACATGTAGCTAGAAAAAAGTACAGTATAAGATTAAAGAAAGACTAGAAGATTATTACAAACAACAGGTACTTATATAATATTTAATGTATATTTCACAAACCAAACTGTTTTCCCAAAAAATTAATGAAAACATGCATTTTTACCAGTGTCACCATGGGTCAGATTAACAGACCCATTCCCAGTGGCAAATAATGCCAAATATGCTTTTTTTCTTTTCTTAAAGTCCTAGTGAGAACCCTGATTCAAAGCTGACAATTTTTCTTCATTCCATTTCAATCCAATATGGTACCAGACAGATGATGTTCAAAAACACATTCCATTGTCAATTTTTTATGTATTTTTTATGTATTTTTTATGCTTTGAATGATATACAATTTGTTGGATTAACAACTTTGTACATGGTACTAAATATTTTTCCCAATCAAGATGCAAAATTTCTTAACCCATTACTTCATGAGCATTTTGTGAAAAATGGCTGTTTCCATTGAAAAGTCTCCCGTTACAAGTTCAAATTGCTATAATACTATAAAAACTGCTTCAACACTAATCAAACATGGCACAAATGTTGACTGGACCATTGCCCTTGCAACAACATGCTCAGGCTTAAATTTTCTGTTACCATGGCATCGAGGGGACATCTCAAAATTGCCCAAAATCACTATTTTGCCTCGATTTTTTCAATCAAAATTGATTTCAAAGTGATGCCACTTCTCAATGGATTGAGATATAGTCAAATGCTTTTCAGCGTTGGTTACACGTTACCTTATGATCAATCTGGGGTCATTTACAGCCTCTCACAAGTCCAAAATTTTCTTGGCATCATGCTTAGAATGGTTTCACACAGGTCAGTAAGACCGGTGTACACAATGTACTGTCTGCACATATGTGTCAGAAAAAATATCACAAAAAAGGAATTTAGTATTACTCTGAGTATTTATTAAACAAATTGTATTTCAAATATATTTAAATAGTATTATTGAAAGTCATTTTGTATGACAGACACACAAATCTAGTGCTCTGCATTATAAATGTAAGAAGAGACAAATAAGATAAGCATTTTTTTGCAAATTATTGCACTTCATATAATTTTTATTGCTTTTTTTTAAGGTGGACATGTGTCACTGTCAAGCAAATGAAGATAAGCATCACACTCGGTGGGAATCCCCAGTTTCCAGATGTAGTGGTCATAACTGTATAGGCACCATTAACACTTTGGACTTGTTGGAGTATTTTAGAGGGCTAGTCTGAATTGAATCCCCTGTCAATAGTAAAGGCCAGTCATGAACATTGTGTTGAAGGAAAATGTTAAAACTCGGATTTTCCGCTTAACCAATCATTACTTTACCTTATATTCAGTGGGGTAATGTAGGAAATGGTTACTTTCTGGAACAGAGCTGTCAATTATTTTTAATTTTTTAGCTTGTTAGTGTTATCGTCGGACAGTTGTGAAGTAAAGACATCGCAGTTTGACTGTATACAAGTTGCCTTAAAGAAAGTATGTCAAAATCTTAACAGTTATTCGTTGATTTTGTAGAAATTGACCAGAATTCACCTTTGTTTACACGCATCGCTTGGACGTCAAAAACAACATGCAATGACATTTCAGTGAAATTTGGAAACTTGCTCGTATTTTGGAGCATTTTGTAGGATTTCGATGAAGTAAAAAGTGTTTCTGATACATTATTCCTAGAGACAACCACAAAGATAAAATAGTGATCTGGTGTATTTTTACCGAACAGTTCTTGTTTGTTTTGCATGATATTTTTCTCTCGTTAGGGACCTTTATTCTTTATATATAGTATTATGAGCGTATATATGGGTAAATGTGGTATATAGTGCCTGTGGTTTTAACATGTATCTTAGCTTGCCTGGTGTAATGATAAGTAATAAACCTGAGAATTGAAACTATGAGAATAAATTGTTGTTATTAGTCCCCTTCTATTTTCATTAAGAGGGGACTAAAGGCTGACCCATTTCTGTATGTCAATGAAAGCTGAATTTTGCTATAACTTAAATGGTACAAAAGTAAGGTTCATCATACTGGTATCTGATATAGAACTATACAGAGATTTAGCATGTTATTATAATTTATGCTCCTGAAAGGGAGAGAATATAGTTGCAGTCTTAACCATCTGTCGGTATGGACTCAAGTAATATTCTGGATAAATATCTGTGTTCATTCCATACAGACTTGTACTTTTGGGGAAAAAGGTTGCTCATGGGAGGAAAATATGTTTTTAATGGTGTTTTTGAGATTTTAGTTGATAAAGGAAAAAAAAACATAGTCTGTACTTAGGAAGACATTTGTCCTTCACACTCTTGTCCGAAATATGAATATAACTAGATATGTATTGAAGGGATTTTATGTAAACTTCACAAAGTGATAGAGACTTTTAAGAGGAAGTGCAATGTTCAAGAAACATAACTCTACCTTGCTTCATGTTTTAATTATATTCCTTAAGTTAAAAATGCTTATTCCAAACTATCACTGAATCTACATCAACTTGAACGACTCGAATTTTCCAATGTGTCAAAGAACCATAACTCCATTCCTTAGTTTTTAGCTCACCTGTCACAAAGTGACAGGTCAAGCTTTTGTGATCCCTTTTCGTCTGGCCGTAAACTTTTACTTTCAATGACATCTCCTCATAAACCACTACGCTAATTTCATCCAAACTTCACAAGAATGTTCCTTTGGCTGTCACCTTTAAAAATTGTGCAAAGAATTTAATTCCATGCTGAACTCTGGTTGCCATGGGAACCGAAAGAAAAAAACTTTAAATATCACCTTTAAAAAACCCTAAGAGCTAGAGCTTACATATTTGGCTTGAAACATCCTTTAGTGAGTGTCTACCAAGTTTTTTAAATAAAAGCCCTGGGGTCAAAATTGGCCCCGCCCCAGGGGACATTGATTTTCCCTATGTGCATATAGTAAAAACTTTATAAAATCTTCTTTTAAAGAACCCAAAGAGCTAGAGCTAAGATATTAAGCATGAAACATCATCTAATGAGTGTTTACCAAGTTTGTTCAAATAAAAGGCCCGGGGTCAAAATTGGTCCTGCCCCAGGGGGTCATTAATTTTCTTTAAATGCATATAGTAAAAACTTAAAAATCTTCTTTTAAAGAACCCAAAGAGCTAGAGCTAAGATATTTAGCATGAACATCTTCTAATGAGTGTCTACCAAGTTTGTTCAAATAAAAGCCCCGGGGTCAAAATTGGCCCTGCCCCAGGGGATCATTGATTTTCCCTATATGCATATAGTAAAAACTTCAAAAATCTTTTTTAAAGAACCCAAATAGCTAGAGTTTATATTATAAGTTGAAACATCTTCTAGTGAGTGTCTACAAAGTTTGTTCAAATAAAAGCTCTGGGGTCAAAACTGGCCCTGCTCCAGGGTTGTCATTGTTTTTAACAGTTTGTGTTAATAAAAACTTAAAAAATCTTCTTTAAAAAAACCCCAAAGATCTAAAGGATAGAAATTAAGCATGGACAATCTTCTTATGGATGTCTTCCAAGTTTGTTCAAATAAAAGCCCTTGGGTTAAAACTGGCCCTGCAGGGTGGGGGGGGGTATATACAGGTGAGCAACCTCAGAGCCATCATGGCCCTCTTATTTAATTATCTACCTTTATTATACATGTACTTAATTATGCTTGTCCAGAGAAATGCTGGAAAAGAGTTGATGAAATTTGATTAAACTTTTACACAGCGAAAATAATCAAGTGAAAGAAAGTGTTTTTTCAAAGAACCCTAATTTTTGTGTCGCCTTGAAAAGGTGACATAATAGGGGTTACTTTTGTCGGCGGCGTCTGTGTCGTTGTCGGCGTCCCCTAAAGCTTGTCCAGAGCATAACTCAGTCACTATAAGTCTGATTGACTTCAAACTTGGTATGCATGCTTCTTTTGATAACCCGAAGTGCAGTGCACAAGGACCGGTACTCTGCAGTTCTTATTTTTTGAGTTATTGCCCTTTGTTAATTTTCATACTTTAATTTTGTCCGGGCCATTTCTCTTCAACTAAAAAAGCTATGGACTTGATACTTCATAGGATGATAGATCTCATTAAGAAGAAGTGCAGTGCACAAGAGCCAGTACTCTGTACTTCCTAATTTTTGAGTTATTGCCCTTTGTTAATTTTCATATTTTATTTTTGTCCGGGCCATTTCTCCTAATGAATAAAAGCCATGGACTTGAAACTTCATAGGATGATAGGTCTCATTAAGAAGAAGTGCAGTGCACAAGAACTGTTACTCTGCATTTCTTATTTTTTGAGTTATTGCCCTTTGTTTATTTTCATACTTTAATTTTGTCCGGGCCATTTATCCTTAAGTATAAAAGCTATGGAATTGAAACTTCATAGGATGATAGATCTCATTAAGAAGAATTCCAGTGCACAAGAACTGGTACTCTGCATTTCTTATTTTTTGAGTTATTGCCCTTTGTTGATTTTCTTTCTTTATTTTTGTCCTGGTCATTTCTCCTCAAGTATGGAAGCTATGGACCATCCTGGTATGATAGATCTTATTGATAAGAAGTGCAGTGTTCAGAAACTGCTGCTCTGAACTTATTATTTTTTTAGTTATTGCCCTTTGTTATTTTTCATACTTCATTTTTGTCCTGGCCATTTCTCCTAAACTACATTGTTCACAAGGCGACACATCCGACTCGCGGAGTTCTAGTTTCTAGCTTAATTTTACAATTATCATCTCTTAAAATACATGTACAACAACTTTTAAAATAATGGTTGTCTGGAGTAAATCTTTTCAATGATATCACACTCAAACTAAATACAGTTGTAGAGACTAGTGAGCAGAAGTCTTGTGTCAAATAACCAAGATTCTACATTACTTAGTTTTTGAATTATCTCCGTATATATTTCATGATACTGTTCTGAGGGTGGATTAAAATATTGAAGGAATTTGATTGAAACTTTATAAACGTTATACAGTGAAAGAGATTAGCATGAGAATTGCAGTAAACAAAGGCCATTATAAGTTCTAATGACATGGTCACATTCATATAATGTGATGCAAAAAATATTGACCATTTGAATGTTTACTTGATACTGATACAGAAAATTTGATATATATCACAATTGATTATTTTTTCATATCTTTGTCTCCCTTTATAATGTCATGTGTTAAAATAGTCAAGCTTGCTGTTTCCTCTGGTAGCTCTAATTTCACTTGTTGCTCTTGTCAAAAAAGGCCAATAACGATTTATGATCGACCTACACGTACATGTAACCTAAATATTATATTTGAACATGTGTGTCATAGAATAATTGTATCAACTACTGTTCATTTACTGAATTGTGCACTTTATATTTATCAACCGGCAACACCCTTTACTCATTGAAGTATCTGCCCCGAAATAGAAAAAAATAGTTACTTGATCCTTCATACGTCCCAACTGCAGTGCCTTCAGCACTTTGATTTATGTGTGTTTTGACATTTTTAGTAGTTGAAAGACAAAATTAAAATTATTGATATTCTGGAAAAATATGTAGTCACTTCGTTGCCAAACATGTTGCTCTCATTAAATGATTATTATGTTTCCTTACTGTCCATTATTTTACTATCATCTACAGCAATTAAACCAACATTAATTACATAACCACTTTTTATTAATTTCATAACAAGGTAGCTTGTTTACACTTTTAACATATTTTTCCTCTACATTTAGTTAATGATGTAAAAGTCTGCTTAAGTAATCAACGTATAGGTTTTAAGTAGCTTGGTTTGTTGTTGTTTTGTTTTTTTTACATTAATGTCTCGTCTTAATGACTTTGTTGATTGAACCCGACTAGCCAAAAGTATGATTATCAAAGAAGAATTATCTAATTATACTCTTGATTAAAGGTTAGATAGTATGAAGATACGAAATGAGTATTTTATTGAAGTACAATAATACCTGCTTAAATATCTTTTTTATGAGTATGATGTTAACAAAACAGTAGAAACAAGTTAAATTGTATAAAAGCAAAGCTTTATAGTTAATTCACAACCAACAATTTTAGGAAATTCTATTTATATATCTTTAATGTTTTTGTGGTGACAGAGTTATCCCTCGGAAGCATTCACAACAAAATTACATGGAAACTGCAGACTTAGTTTGTTTGAACCTATACGAGGGACAAGAAAAAGTGCAACCGCCGCCATGAACCCCTAGCACCGGTTTGAGCCGGTTCCAAAATTCTCTATCGAATCCTTATGAAAGTGGGTCGTTATATACGCTCGTATTGTTGAAAACAATACTGATTCTATTGTCCTCACGAGTAACGGTAAAATCTCTCCTTTTGGATATCTAATTTGACAGCGTTAAAATAACATAAGGATTTTTTATTCAATCAAGTGCCATAAATTGCTCTCATAAAGAAAAAAATTAAAGCCATGAAAAGTTTATTATAGTAACACCATTGCGCTACTCTCACCATTATAACACCAGTAATTGCAAAAGACATATTTTTCTTGAATATCAAAAATTTAAATTTTGTCTTTAAACTACTTAAAATGTCAGAACACAAAAAAAACGAAAATAGAAGATGTGGTAGACACGTTTGCACATATGTTTCTTATTGAATTTGCACATGCAATTTTGGTGCAATATTGGCATCATTATAATTCATTCAACGTGTACTATATGTCTATAAGGTATACGGTATTTACGAATGGGTATGATTATGTAATAGAAAGAGCACCGAAACACGAGGCTATCTGATTTGTACGAGGGGGCGTAGCCCCCGAGTATTAATCAGATTGCCGAGTGTTTTGGTGTTCTTTCTCTTTTGTATCATAGTCAAACATTAAAGCACGTTCCCTGTTGTCACAATATCAAACCCCGGCAAAAATTAACCAATGAACGAACATCTGAATATGACATTTCTGTCGCTTTCCCTTTCTCTGCCGTTACAATATGTAAACCCCAGCAAAAATGAGCCAATCAATGAGCATGTTCTTGAGTGCGGGTAACTAATACCCGCACTCCAGTTAACGCACTGTGCATGTATATGTATACGATTTAACCCTGACACATTTTCAACAGAAAGGTCTCCAAACTATGATACAAAATGAGTTTTAGAAAGTCAGTAAACAGACGGTATACAGTTACTTTGTTGCCAAATATGTTGCTCTCATCAAATGATTATTATGTTTCCTAACTGTCTATTATTTTTCTATCATTTACAACAATTAAACCAACATTAAATACATAAAAACTTTTCAGTAATTTCATAACAAGGTAGCTTGTTTACACTTTTGATATTTTTTCCTCTACATTTAGTTAATGATGTAAAAGTCTGCTTAATAAATCAACGTACAGGTTTTAAGAAGCTTGGTTTGTTGTTGTTTTGTTTTCCTTCCTTCTACTTTAATGTCTCGTCTAAATGACTATGTTGATTGAACCCGACTTACTGCAAGCATGATAGAAGAATTATCTAATTATACTCCGTGATAAAGGTTAGGTAGTATGAAGATATTGAATGAGTATTTCATTAAACTAAAATAATACCTGTTTAAATATCGTTTTCTGTTTTGATAATAACGATGTTAATATAACAAGAAAAACAAGTTAAATTTTATATCACCAAGGCTTCATGGATTAATACACAACCAGCAATTTTACGAAATTATATTTATATATCTTTAATGTTTTCGCTTGTAAAAAATCTTAAGAAAGAGTGATCCCTCGGAAGCATTCACAACAAAATAATATGGAAATTGCAGACTCGGTTTGAGTGAATCTGTACATGAGGGATAGTGAAAAAGTGAAACAGACCTTCATAGCACCGGCTTGAGCGGTACTCAATTTCAAACACTTAAGAGTGCTGGAATCAATGATACCGCAGGACCAGAAAAATATAACAAAACTTAATTATACTCTAATACTTTATAAGATTTTATACAGGATTTATCTTTAGAAATGATAAGTTACAACACATGATGTGGATTATACATCAGACAGTCATATTAGTCTCATGTTTTGGTGAATTTTGAATGAACTGTTTGATAGATTGACTTCTTACTTCCAGTGATCTTGTTAAGTTTTGAACGTCTCATTCCTGTAAGAGTTATTTAAATTGGCTGCAACGTGTTAAAGGAATCATTCAACGGTCAAAAATCAAGCGTTTCCTATATAAAAGGACTGTAAATTAGTTAGATATTCCCCTCCGGTTCAGCTTTCTAGAGATGTACCATAACAATCTTAACAGAAATAGTTACTTGTACCCTTTATGTTTGACCAAATTGACAGATTGTTGACGAATTTGATTTTCACTATATATGTTCCATTGTCAGATTGTTAAGTCCTTTCAAACAATGAACATCCACTTACATGATAAGTATCATACAAAAGGTCAATAACAAATATTTTCCTTAAAACATTCTATTTGTAATAAAGTCTTTATCGTTTTAAAACATTAATAAAAGAATATTTTAAAAATTAATTAAAAGTCAACCTCTTTTGAAAATAATTATCATTTCGATAAAATAAAGACTTTTTTCGCAAGAATTTGTTCCTAAGCTTATATGGTATATAAAAGTCATTCTTTTAATCATGTGTTATTACGTAGTACAAAAGAGCGAATGTATTTAAAGAAAACTAATTTCTCTTTTTGACTTCCTTTTATGTATTTTTTATTGTGAATATCAATTTGTCCTCTGAACACCAAAGCATGGCTTTTATAAGTAAATTTTAAATGTTTGTCTTTTTTCAGCTTTGACAGTGAAATACATTACAAAAAGATTCATCATGGAGTATGATCCATATATAGGTAAGATTTTAAAGACGAATAATTTGAGCCACGTCACGACAAAATCAACATAGTGCGTTTGCGACCAGCATGGATCAAGACCAGCCTGCGCATCCGCGCAGTCTGATCTGGATCCATGCTGTTCGCTATCAGTTTCTCTACTTGTAATACGGTTGGTATGCGAACAGCATGGATCCTGATCAGACTGCGCGGATGCGCAGGCTGGTCTGGATCCATGCTGGTCGAAAACCCATTATGTTGGTTTTGTCATGGCGCGGCTCATTTCTTAAATATTTTCACTTTGTAGATCATTTCAACTTTCAACTTAAATTAAATTATCGTTTAGCCATAACATTTTTGCACATTTTGACAATAAATGCGCTTATGTTTACCTTCCAGGAGTTTCCTTTTTTCCCTTTCATTAAGTTACAATTTCGTGTAAATATAATTATCTTAGAATGATTGACTTCAACTACATAAAATATATGTTTTAGTACATGTATATTATAACAAATAATATGATCTAAAACTTACGATACTATCTATTTACAGACAAATTAGTTAAGCTGATGGTCAAACATTATCGTGTGTATACGATGGTATATTTTAAGAGTGTTCGGCAGCTTAGGAGTATGAATATGTAGAAGACATTTTCTATGGACTTGTACATTCAATACAACGGCAACGAGGAGAACGAAGTCTAGCTTTTTCACCATTGTTTATAACGGAGGACAAATATCACTCTATGCAAAGAAATAGACTACGCTCGCCAAGAAGTAGTACGGAAAAGAAAGAAGACAAAGCATAGAACCAGCTTTAAACAGTACTGTTTAATAAAAGTTTTAAGATATTCAATTAACGAAAACAGTGCAGTGCTAAAACGCAAAACTGTGCTCATAAAGTAAAGTGTGGAAACCCCTCTACGTAAAGGAAGTTTACAAATGAAAAATTTCTATTATTCGAATGGAGTTATAGAAGTTCCTAGATGTGATTGCTGAATGAATAAACCAGAAACAAATTAAAACGGTACAAAACAATAATACCGATCCGATGTAATTATGTTAATCGTTTTCTCTGTAATTGACTTTTACGATTGTACTGAAAAGAAAAATGATACTTTGTAAATGATGAAAGTACAAATAGTACTAGTATATTATGTTTCTTGAAATATTGGCGCTGGCGCTACAATTGAATTCCAAACTTGCCGACATAAAAATATGATAAAACAAGTATAATTATCAATCAGTGAGTATGTTCCAAATATGTTGACCAGATTTAAAATGTTATAAAATTTGTTTAGTATTTAAAACAATGAATATTATGTTTACATAATATGCTTGATATTGTTATGCATAATATATGATATAAAACTTATTTGTTTCAATATTGAATTGCTATTAGGAACCCTGGAATGTGAGAATATTTTAAATGTCCATACCAAGTATAAAATATGATAAGGAGGGGACTGGAAGGCTAGAACACTTACTGAAATTAAATTACTATAAATATTATTAAACCAGATATTTCATTCTCTTTTTCTATGTTATTATATTCAAATAAAACAAGTACTGACCATATATCGTATATTTTATTCCAGAGTGACATAATCAGCGTTATATTCCTTTTACATTCACCTAACACGAATTTTGTATTCAACTCTATAAGACGACTGTCTTCATAATTATAAGGACATTCAGAATTTCGATCTAGTCAAAGTGACTGGAGTAATCTGGGATTGTAAGATTCTTAAACTTTAATGACAAAAATATGCAGTTGAAATATAGATTTAAATAAATTATATTTTTCTTACTCGACTTCGTTTTTATTGACGTGTTATAAGAGAGTACAATAAATTGAGAGAGAAACTTCTGTTAAACTTTGAAGTTACATCAGATAATGCCAATCATTCCTGCTAAATTGATGAGTACATAAATAGATGACTTATTCTTCTTACAACAAACTTTTTCAAAGTGTTCTAGCAACAATTTATCATTGTTGTGGCATTACATAGTCAAACATTTTTTTGGCAACGAACTTTGGCAAAAGTCATATTTCAAAAATGGTTAAACACTTATCAAAGATGGATATGTTCCGGAATCGAGTTTCGTACCTTTAAACAATCAATTTACTTTTTATTTTCCAAATATCATACCTGCTTCATTTCACGGATAAAGTTGTGTCAGAAACGTTTTCTTTCAATTTAGGTACTTTGTAATAAAACCAAAGTATATATCTTGTGTCCTACTGTTTTGATATTCTGCAGTGTTAACTTTTGATAACAAAACAGAAACTTATTTGTCTAACTTGAACATTTACAGTTCATTGTTACATACATTTACATTTATAATTAACGTTAAGAAATGTTGCTTTGTTTTGTATTATATGATAATATTTTATGATTCCTATAAGACCAACCACACGCGTACATTCAATTATTTATTTTCACATCGTAGTTTATAAAACAGATTTGTTAACTCTTTCACATACTTTCGAGAAGTAACTCATACTTTTAAACTCAGATTTCTTTCAAACTCACATATGTTGGGTAATGACATTACGTGTCAATTGTGTATTTCATTAACAGAAGATGGAAAGTATTAACTTAAACATTTCCGGCATACTTTCATGTTCAATGTGAGGCCAATCAGTCTTCGACAGACCATTAAAGAAATATTATATGATCTATAGTTAATTCATGATTTTACGAAGAAATAAATCGTAGATTATAAGCTTCATTGTTTGATAAATGAGAGAATCATTCTATGAGTTGAAAAATTTTAATTGCCAAAAAACTTGCTGCCAAGAATCAGTGTCAGTGATACGAAAACGCAATAAAGTAATTATGATATACATTAACACACACACAGAAGAATACGAACAAATATTGCACCTGTTGAAAATACTTCTAGCATGTTGCAGCTTTAGTATACATTAAAATAATATAAATTATCCTGCTAAACAATCTAAATATAATGATAAAACTACACTGTGCTGATTTCCGTTGTTCAAAATGTTTAATAACATATTTGTTCCCTTCATAAAAATTTATTGCAATAGAGTGCCGTAACTACGTAAATTATATCCAGGAAAATGCAAGTCGGTAAAGTTGAACAGAATAAATAAAAAACCATGTAGACAAACTCATCATAGTATTAAACGATCAACTATTAGTACAAACTCATTATAGTTTTAAACGATCAACTATTAGTACTTTTACCAGCATTTCATTGTCTTTTTTTCATTTATTTTCATTTAATTATTGTTTTGAAGGGGATGGGTGTTGTTGTTACTAAATTTAGCAGAATATAAAACATATAATCTAATACATATGAACGTCGGTGTGCTATCAAACGATTGTTATGTTTACTGATGTTCCATGCCAGTACTAATTATCAAAAGCTATGTAAATTAATAGGGCATAATACATACTAGGTTTCTTACAACATATCTTGTTTACACTTCTGACAAATGTTTATCCTCCATTTACAAAACAGTTGAATAATTCTGCGTAATAACTCAGCTTGTCAATTATAATAAGCATAGTTTGTTGTCGACTTTTTGTTTACTTTTTTTCCCTCGAGTTGAAAGTCGCTGCTGATATTGCATCACAACAGAATTATGATATCTTGGTTGTATCACGATACAGTATCATGATACTTACATTTAGATAAAATTGTAATGTGCGCATGTCTTTCTAAGTTAAAATATCCACTGTATCATATCTAAAAATATGTTATACTATCACAGTGACTAGATCTTGACATAAATAATATTTAGGTCTTAAAATGAGTATCATTTCATAAGTCGCCTGACTTCAAATATGTAATAAACAAATTAAAAACAATTGCAAGTTTCTGAAGTTCAAACATTTAAATCAGACATTGAAAATATATAACGCTATGTATCAACACTTCCGGATTATATCACGTTACGGTATCGTGATGGCAATAATCACGATTCATCGATGTATCGATTATATTGGACCATCGTTCATTACTACATATTTCAAATCTTGCATTCAAAAAAAAAAAAATAAAATGAGCAAAAACCTGAAAGGACCAACGATAAATGAAAGGAAATTATTTATATTTGAAATACCATGAAATTCAAACAAATGAAATAACACCAACTTTAGTTTAAAAATAATGATGAATTTAAAGTTGCATTTTCAGATGAAATGTATCTTAAGTTTCGGGAAAGTTTTACATACCTAAATTTTATAATACATAAATCTAAGTTTTTTTTCATTATTGTATTGATATCGTTTCAACTCATAAATTTTGTGTTTCCAAATTACACGAAGTATATTTGTAAAACATTCTATTTGTAAAGGGAATGAGCTTACATTCTGCATGATTCCCGTTCAACAGCTGTTGTTAATGGTTTGATTGTATGGTTATCAAATTTATCTTAAAAACATTTTTGATGATATATTTGAAAACAGTAATGGAAATACATAAATCTTAAAATGCAATCTTAAAGCTGCGGAAAGGTCACGGTATTAAATCAATCATAATTGTATGTAATAATGTTGTCGCTTATCAACATTTATCACAATTTGTTGTTGTTCTAATTGGGTTTTGAATATTTATATAATATAATGTTTTCATACGATGGTTACACAAGCTCCTGTGTAATTTTCATATGTATGCAGTTTTTATAGACATGTATCAATTAGAATTTATTTTATATTAAGGATTTGAGATCATTTTGCAGATATCTAATTATATTGTTTTGCATTAATACAGTTTTTGCAGATCTTTAAATACACCAGTGCCGTCTTGGAAACTCGCAATTTGCAAACTATCTAAGAACGGAATAATCTGTTTATTTTGTCACCATTTTTATCAAAACTTCATTTCAGCTTTGAAATTGGTTAACAGATTCGTCAGATAGTGTTTCAAGATATGCTGTCGGCTATCTAAAGACTTTATTTTTGTCCGTCTTTCTTTCGAACAAACAACTTTTGTAAAAAAAATTCGTTTCTATATTTTGATTGGCGTCAATGCATGCTAATTTCGAAGTGGAGAATTAAGGACAGATAGATCTTCTTAAAATCAATTATATATTTTTTGTCCGACATTCTCCATCTCATTCACACTTTTTGTATTCTCTATCAGAAAAGTTTTTCTCTCATTCCTACAAGTCGAAGATTCCAAAAGAGATTCAAGTATGTTAGAGTATTATAGTGGGACTGAAACATTCCTGCACTGCACACAAGAGAATTAAACATATAGTTAGCTGATAAACTAAATGTCCTTACCATTATGTTTACATAATTCTTTGACAGGTTATAAACAAAATTGATATGCTCTAAAATTTTCTATTGTACTTTGTATAGATCTTATGAACCGGAGAACTTTCACATTGGAAACATCTGTAAAAGTGATTTGTAACAGACAAAGGGCGTAAACAAACGATGTCTTTTACACTTTCAATTGCTAATGATGCTTTTAACGTTTTGAAACATTTTTAAGAGAAAAATGAAAGTTTCCAGAAAAAGGGTTCATTTATTCGTGCGTTTGATGTTATAAAACATTACAAGGTTCACTTTCTTATGATCATTTTTTGCATTCATTTATTAATAATGCCTTGAAACAAAACTTTACCTCAAATGACTATAAATATTAATTAATTAATTTATTTATTTATTTAAGATACAAACATATAAATATTTGATATTTATTAAAATATTTTTAGACAGAAAGTGTTTAAACAATAATAAATCAAATAATATCGAAAATCAAGTCAGAAAGTATTACCAACCACAGAAATGATATGTATATCTTTATGGTATACACACAAGTGTATGTTTAAATTTATTTCTATGTCAAATGATATAGAAAAAGGTTTCACAAATCATAAAAAGTATGAAGGACAAGATCGCCAGTACATTTATGAATTATATATAATTATATCTATGTTTGAGCTGAAATCTCCAAATGAAAAGGAACCTCCCTAAATGAAAAAATGCCGACCAACTTCATCATAAAATAAAAGAAAGTGCAATTATATACATAAAGCAAATTTAAAAAATACAAGATACAGCAAGGTATTCTATTTGATAATGTTTTACTACAGATTGAAAGAGCTCACTTCAGCCGTATCTACGTGTAAATGTAAATTAAATTCCATAAATGTATTACATTTTTTTTTACGTGATACTGACACTTTTTGGCAGATGTTTTATTGCTAATAAAATCAATCCACAGATAAAATGATCCGCTCAAAAAATAAACTAAAATAAATCGCAGGCATTTTTTGCAATGAATGAAAACTCATTAAAAGATTAAAAGTATTTATAATTCCATTACAGTTCTGACATTCTTTGTTCTTCCTTACAATAAGCGTGATAATATGTCAATAATGATAAATTTACCATTTCCCTGCCTGAATCCACCCATATAGATGAAACATATTGATTTTAAATGCATAGATATCTTATACAGCTCGACATAACGCCTTCCTTAACTCTGTTATCTCGAATCACCATACCCAGGTAATAATATTTCCATATAACAGCCGAGTACGATTTACTGTAATTGATTTATCGCATGATAAACAGAAATTAGAATTCTGATCAGACAAGGATATTCTATTTGTATTTCTTTTCCCTTAATGAATTACATAATCCGTTCAGAACATAAGAAATGATTTGGTATGGTACATGTTTTCTAATAAAATGTTTATTTACGATAAAATATCAATTGTTTTTTCCTCGTTCTGGAAAAATATCAAATAAAATATGTAACTTATAATAATAATAATGATAATGATGATAACTAGAACTGCTATTGACCTAAGACATCCCCGCAAACCTTTTTGTCAATTTGATATTGTGATGTTGTACGCTGTTACATCATACTGACTAAAATATAGCTCAACACAAAACATACAAATTGAAAATTACAAAGGACAATATACCTGCAAAATTATACAAAAGATAGTGAAGAGTTTGAATAATGTAATTCTCCTCAAGAACGTTTACCAATCTGTGATCTTTCAAGCTGATACCTCCAATATTTTTTTTCTTCAGTTATGCCCTGGACAAAAATGAAGTATAAAAACAGGCAGTAATTCTAAAATTATTCGAGAAACGCTTATTGCTTAAAGGCAATATTTTTCCTCTAAACGATATATCCACATATGAAGTGTCAAGTTGAAATATATACTTTTTGGTTATGCTCAGACAAACATGAAATATTAAAAATTACATAGGACAATAACTCCAAAATTATGCAAATGAGAGTTGTGTTTTATAAGTATTAAACTTTTCTTTCGTGAGACGTTTACAAATGAAGTTTCAAGTTTTTATATTATTATTTCGAGAGTTATAGTTCGTAAATTGAAAATAAAGTCAAGGAGCATGCAACATCCGTATTAAATGGCGGAAATCAAGTCTTTTTTATTCTTGCACATATACCGTAATGATAGTTCAAACAAATGTACATGTACATAACCTTCTAGGGAATACATCATGAACTGAAGGCGGATAAGCATTCATGAGAACAGCAAACAAACGAACCAAAAAACAAGAAACCGACTCCAGTATATCCTTTTCAAATTATGGTTGTAGAGGTATAACATCAAAATTATCGTGTCTCTACATCATGTAAAATATTAACGTCATTCTCTTTATCAATACCTGTTTCCGCTTCAGAAAATAAATCTTCCATTTCATATTTTAAAAGTGCGTTTCATGTTGATAGTGAAAGTACCAGAAGTTAAATTTAGGTTGCTGACACAGCAGTGATTACATGTATGAGTCTAAATGGGATATACTTTGATGATAAAGTATGATATGATATGGAAATATTCCAACTTTTTAACGTGTAAATCGATAAATGGCTTTTCATCTTTTTGAAGCGTGTTTTTTTTTTGTTAGTTGTTATGATGAACTTTTAATGGATGTATTCCCTTTAACAATTATAATGCTAATTATTTTCTTATACTTTTAAATATATAGAGAGAGTATCAAAATAATTTGTATTTTATTAAATGTAAGAAAAATAAAGTTAATCAGTTTGCTCTTGTTCAATTCGACAAGTAAGCAGTGTTTGTCAGATAAGTGGTGTACCAAAGTTCGGACAGTCATGTGTATTTAAAAATATTCGAGCTAAATGGCAATAATACTGAATTATGACTTATACTGTAACAACTTGAGAGATATTTGATGAAATCAGTCATTCTAAATTGGCATATAAAATAAAATGAATCTAAATAGTTCGATCTTTAAGGGTCGTCTATGAATCGCCCCCAATGTATATCTTTGTATGTACTTTCAAATGTACATTCTAATAATGTAACAACATTATTTGTATGATTTGATTTATTAGACAGGCAATCTTCATTATGAACCTGAATATCGCTAAATGCTTCAGGTATTTGAGAAATAAAACACAGCAATTATATTTTCATTTGCTTAAACTATGTAGGTAGAACAATAAAAAATAAATGGACCATTGAGTGTTTGCTGCCTTCACGTTTTGTAATCTATCATATTTAAAAACAAATCTTGTTTCAAATTGTTTCCAAAATTATGGATCTCAAAAGCAATTCCAGACTTTTTCTAGTTGTAATTATAGTATTCAGTAAATCAATACTTTTTCAATATGTAGTACAGTAAAATCATACTTTAAAGGCAATTATGCCTCATAGTTCCATATTTATTAAATTCTTTAGAAACGTCAAACACGCGTTTAATAATGTTTTGTCATGTGATTAAGAGCATGTAAGATGTTGTCGTACAAGTACCAAAATGTAAACAAAGTAGTATTTTGACTTCCATACAAAATACTTAATCACTATAATTATTTCCATTGCCAAAACAGCTAAAAGAGCAAAAGACAGTTTATGTATATGTCAATTTAGAATTATTTTTGGAACCTTAATAAGATATATATGTAAAGAAAATGGTTTTGAGGAATAAAAATTTCTGATGCATAATGGGCCTATGTTTTTGTAACTTTAACATAGATGTATTTATTCATGAAACTTTCTCTTTTATACAGCGGGCATAATGTTGAAGACGCAACACATTATCGAGGAAGATAGATCATTTTGATTATTTAAAGTGAAAGTGTGAAACTAATTTGGAATTAAACAGATTGGAACGGTTGTGCTTGTTTGCTTTTTTAAATATTCTTTTCTTAATCAAAAAAGGTAATATAATTTAATTGCTTTGTTGTTGTTAAATTCTGCTCACGAGGCCGTTATTACTTAACTATGCATTCATCATAAGTTCAGTTAAATAGACTACTAGCACTATATTTGTACTATTTCAAATATTTCTTTTATATAATTACCACAAAAAGAATTATTAACGTCAAAAGGCATGACTGCAGGAGCAATCAGACAAGAGAAGTTACATCTTATATAAAATTAATACAAATATCAATTATACATACATTAATTTAATTAAAATGGCTTATGGAATGAATACGTAAAAGAGAGAGTATAATTTCAAGTAATAGAACTGAAAAGGAGAGTATATTTTCAGAAAATAGAACAAAATAAACGTGTTGAGTTTGTTGCCAAAGATGTCGACCTTATCTAACAATCATGGTGTTTGTGTTCTATGTCTACCACAAGGAACTATAAGATGAACATTAATGACATATTTACTTTTCATCATATGCAATTAAAGATAGTTTGTTTCCAGCTTTTCCCACAATTTGTTTTTGACGTTTCAATCAAAGGCTCTTTTAGACATTTACATTGTTGTTAGCTATCAATGCATTTATACGCATTTATTTTGAACAATCGCTCGTTTTCAGTTGAAATGCTATTTCAAACGTACGCTCAAGCCGTTGCTAGGGGGCGTGAGGGTTGTTGCACGTATTAATTATCCCTCATGTACAGACTCAATCAAACCGAGTCTGTAATTCTCATGTTATTTTGTTGTGCTCCGAGGGATCACTTTGTTTCCAGATTTTTATACTTCACAACAGCAGGTGTCAAGTGCTGTGTGGAAGCTGTAAAAAATTGCCTTTTACTTCACTTCAGTGTTGTTATATTTTTGCTGGTCCTTCGGGATCATTGATGCCAGCACTATTAAGTGTTGAGAATTTAGTATCGCTTAAGCCGGTGCTAGGGGGCGTGAGCGGTTTATATTTTCCCAACAAAAAATTGGCATTGATGCTGCATGGGAATTCAAATAATAATATTTGGAAACAGATTACACCAAATTAATGGTTCCCTTTTATCAGTGTGTGTTTCGGTTCTAAACGAAATTCATATCTGAATGATGTATTGTTGTAATTAACATTGATTGATAAATATTGTTAAATCAAAAGCTTATATATCCAGAAGCGCATTAATACATTATATACATCTCCATTTCAGTTCGTTCAGTACTACTGTGACACTACTATTGTTACACCACTATTGTGACACTACTATTGTGACACTACTATTGTGACACTACTATTGTAACACTACTATTGTAACACTACTATTGTTACACTTTTATTGTTACACTACTACTACTACTACTGTGACACTTCTACGATAACACTTCTATTATGACACTTCTATTGCGAATACTTACAATGTAATTACTGTGTTTTATTGTATAATTACTGTGATAGCAAGAACTAAAGACTCACAAAAACATTAAACGTTCTGAATAATACGGTGTTACACATGCAAATGATGTCCTGTTAGTGCTCAAAAGAAATAAGATATTTCAAACTAAGAGATACGTTAACAGCGTAGTTTAGAGTCTGTGTATTTCATCAAGATCAAGAAATGGCAAATTCTTCATTAACATTACTGGCATATTATTATGTTAAACATGATTTCGATCAGTTTTTGTCAGACTATTATTGAAAGCCTTCATATAAGTTGATAACAGCTAAATCTAGATTATACATAATAAACCGGCACGAAAATATACGAACTACAATTCACATTATTTTTATTATTAAGCAGATCATGTTATGTGTGGAGAGATTTTATTGGCAATAAAACATCCTGCCAAGAAGTGTCAGTGTCATAGAGAACAACTAAAGTAATCCTTTTTCTTGTGATTTAATATCCCTAACACATGGATGGGTACGCAGTTGGCAAATGTTCTAAGCTTTGTCCGAATATAAAGTTTCATTGAATTATCAGTAGGGGTATCTTCACTGATAGAAGGTTGTAATTACTAGTATTATATGATTGGAAAATGATAAATTAGTACGTGTTTACAATTTGGAGATGTACTGTATAATTTGTTAGGATATTGATCATACGATAAAAGACTTAGTACCACATACGATTTATTTAATACCTTATTAAATATAACCAATGAACTTTCACGTAATGTTCCAATAAAAATAATTAATAGATCCAATGTTATCAATTTTGCCACTTTTTCATTTTAAAAGCCCCAAAAGTCAATATCAAATGCATATCATTTTCAGTCTAAAGAATGTATGTCATAATCCATTTAGCCTCATTTCATTTTTGAGTGTCCAAAAATCTGCATCGAATCCTTATATACTTGAAGTATCAAAGTGGGTCGTTATATATTGTTGAAAACAATACTGATTTTATTGTCTCGCGAGTAATGGTTAAATCTCTCCCATTGAGTACCTAATTTGACTGCGTTAAAATAATTGAAGGGTTTTGTATGCAATCAAGTGCCATAATTTGCTTTCATAAAGAAAACGATTAAAGCCTTGAAAAGTTTATTATAGTTACACCATTATAGCACCAGTGATAGCAAAATAAATATTCTTCCTGAATATCAATAATTTAAATTTTGTCTCTCAAATACTAAGAATGATATGGTAGGCACGTTTGCACATATGTTTCTAATTGAATTTGCACATGAAATTTTGGTGCAATGTTGGCATCATTTAATAAATCGTCTTTATATAAATCATTCAACGTGTACTATATGTTTATAACGTATACAATAATTTATATAATTATGAATGGGTATGATTATAATGAGTAAACAGACGTTATTTAGTCACTTTGTTGCCAAATATGTTGCCCTCATCAAATGATTAGTATGTTTCCTTACTGTCTAATATTTTACTATCATCTACAACAATTAAACCAGCATTAATTACATAAACACTTTTCAAGGTAGCTTGTTTACACTTTTGACATTTTTTCCTCTACATTTAGTTAATGATGTAAAAGTGGTTTGTTGTTGTTTTGTTTTCCTTCCTTCTACTTTAATGTCTCGTCTAATTGACTATGCTGATTGAACCCGACTTACTGCAAACATGATAGAGGAAGTATCTAATTATACTCTGTGGTATGAAGATATTGAATGAGTATTTCATTAACCTAAAATAATACCTGTTTAAATATCTTTTTTTCTGTTTTGATAATTATGATGCTAACAAAACAGTAGAACCAAGTTAAATTGTATAAAAGAAAGGCTTTATAGTTAATTCACAATTTCGCAATTTGACGAAATTCTATTTATATAATTATCATGTTTTGTGGAGACATAGTTATCCCTCATAAGCATTCACAACAAAATAACATGGAAATTGCAGACTTGGTCAGTTTGAATCTTTATGAGGGATAATAAAAAGTGCAACAGCCGCCATGAACCCCTAGCACCGGCTTGAGCGGTACTGAATTTTCAACACTTACAAGTGCTGGAATCAATGATCCCGAAGCACCAGAAAGATATAACAAAACTAAATTTTACACTGCAAACTTTATAAGATTTTACACAGTATTTTTCTTAGGAATTGATTAGTTAGAACGCATGATAAAAAAACTTTCATATTAGTCTCATTATATAGTGTACTTTAGAAGAAGAGAAATGAACAGTTGATATTGATAGATTGATTAATTACTTCCACCAATTATTTTCTGTGATCTTGTAAAGTTCTGAATGTAACATACCTTTAAGAGTTGTTTAAATTGGCTGCCACGTGTTACAGGAACTATCATTCAACTGCCAAAGATCCAGCATTTTCTATTCTACTCTTTCATGAAAAAGAACTGCAAAATAGTCCGATAATCCCCTTAGTTCGATATATTTTGGTTCAGCATGCTAGAGATGTACCCAAAAAATATCTTAAAGGAAAATACTTACTGGTACACTTAAGTTTTCCAAATTACAGATTTTTGACGAACTTGGTTTTCGCTAAATATGTTTCACTGACAGAGTGGATAGTCTTTTTAAATAATTCTGTCAAACAATGGAAACATCCGCTTACATGATAAGTATCATACAAAATGTCAATAACAAATGTTTTTCCGTAAAACATTCTATTCCTAAAGAAGCCTTTTATCGTTTTAAAATATTGATAAATGGAATTTTTTAGATTAATTAAATAGTGAAACTTTCTAACGTTTTTAATCATTCCGATAAAATAAAGAAATTATACGAAATCGTATATCATATATAAAGTCAATTTTCAATCATGTTGTGCAAGGAAGAAGAAAAGAGTGAAATGTATATGAAGGAAACTAAATTGTTCATCATTTTTTATTTACCTCATATATGTAGTACTACTGAATCATTTGTTCTATCGATTGCATTGCAATAACTCGAAGTTAATACTAAACTTCTAGTATAATAAGCAGTTTTGTAATGATCCTAAATGGTGGAAGATATCAAGTAAACTTATAGATTCAAATACAAAAAAAATACAAAAAAAATTATAAAAAATTAATTAATGTAATTAGAGTGTAACTATATTCCAATTGATCAAATGATGCGGCATCATGCATACCAGATTCTGTTGGAAGATTAGCTAAGTTCTTTGTGAGTGGGTACTGTTAGGGTTGTTGAAAACCGCTTTCCCTTGTTGACCTTTTCTTTTTATTTATTTATTTTTATTTTAACTTTTCTATTTATTTTTTTTACTTTCTTTTGTTTATTGTGAATATCATGTTGTCTTCTGAGCACCAAAATCTGCATTATCAAGTAATTTATACATATTTGTCTATTTTCAGCTTTGACAGTGAAATACATTACAAAAAGATTCATCATGGAGTATGATCAATATATAGGTAAGATTTTGAAGTCAAATAATTTCTTAAATATTTTCACTTAGTAGATCAAGTAACTCCCTTGACCATTTTTCCCAACATCAAACTAAAGTCCCAAATCATTTGATCTCAATAATGAATCAAAATCTCATATACATATATCAATACTAAATACTAGTACATTTGTTCGTCAATAACCGTTTGTTTTATTCATCATTTGTTGGGTAAAGTACTTTTCCGATGTGTACGATTAAAACCTCACTTGTATTGCAATAACCTTTTTATTATTATTTTTATTATTATCGTTGTTCTTTATTTTTTAAGAGGATATTTATACTAAACACGAAGATGTTGATGGACAAGAGTTCATTGTAAACGTAATGGACACGTATGAAAAGGTAAATTATATAACTTTTTACTCATCAATCTTAGAAGAAAACAATTAAAAGTATACCAAACCTCATGAAGGTAAAATGATTGCACGACAGATATTAAGAAATTAATAACCTTAGAAGAAAAAATGAAAAGAAAAACGAAAAACTCGATGATTAAAACATGTTTCATAAATGACATATATATATACATAAGTTTGTGTGGCAATATGATGGTTAAAGTCAATGTTCGGAAGCAAATAAATCTTTATGCCTAAGAACACGTATCTTGTACCTTTTATATTTTCTTATCTTCTGCATTTAATAAATTATGTAAAACTTTACGCAAAGCTACGTTTATCTACCAGGTTTAGTAAATTTGATTGGTTAAGTTTGATTGAAAGCGGTTGAAGCATATGATATCGACTACACTACATCTATCAATCAAACTTAAGTATTTAAGTGTGTGAAATCAAAGTAAAGTATTTATAATGCACCAAAGTAAGATATACATAACGTACCAAAGTAAAATGTACATAATGCAAATAAACAAATTTATATGTGTGTTGTAGACTTTCCTAAAACGATACACCACATTATTTAATGATAAGAACTGTAGGTATGTAATATTATCACTGCTATGTACTCAATCACAATTTCAGGATGATTCAAACAGTCAGAGATATTTGAGATGGGCGGACGCTTTTATTGTTGTGTACAGTATAACAGATAGACCTAGTTTTGAGATAGCTCGGCAGTACCTGCAGAAAGTCTCTGAACATTTACGTATCTCCAACAAAGATTGCCCTATTGCCCTCGTAGGCAATAAAAGTGATCTCGAGCGTTACAGGTATTATACTTCATAGTTAAATACAATGTTGAATAGACACAAACTTCTGATAATTATTCACTTTTATTTCATCTTTATCATAGCGAATGGAAGTTTTTTAAGAGTTGAAAGATCTTATATTGTACTCACGTAGAACAGAATGTGTACATTTGGTTAGAGAGAAAAGTTGTATGCTTATGAATGCAACGTTTATAGGCAATATATGTGTCAAAAGGTATAAATATGTATTGGCCACATAATGTTATACTTTTAAGTGGTCTTTTGCATTCGGTTAATTTTTAACAAAGCTTTCTCGCGTCAAACATAATCTTATAGTTTGACGCGAGAAAGCTTTGTTAAAAAATAACCGAATGCAAAAGACTACTTAAAATGTTTACATATATGTTACTTCAACATTTTACTGCTTCATCCCCACGTTATTCACACGAAAACAGCTATCAACTTTCAACTTAAAGTAAATTATCGTTTAGCCATCACATTTTTGCACATTTTGACACTAAATGCTCCTATGTTTTACTTCCAGTAGTTTCCTTTTTTTTCTTTCATTAAGTTCACAATTTCGTGTAAATATAATTATGTTAGAGTGATTGGCTTCAACTACATAAAATATATGTTTAAGTACATGTATATTATAACAAATAATATGATCTAAAACTTACGATACTATCTATTTACAGACAAATTAGTAAAGCTGATGGTCAAACATTATCGTGTGAATACGATGGTATATTTTACGAGTGTTCGGCAGCTGAGGAGTATGAATATGTAGAAGACATTTTCTATGGACTTGTACATTCAATACAACGGCAACGAGGAGAACGAAGTCTAACTTATTCACCATTGTTTATAACGGAGGACAAATATCACTCTATGCAAAGAAATAGACCACGCTCGCCAAGAAGTAGTACGGAAAAGAAAGAAGACAAAGCACAGAATAAGAAAAATCCGACCAGCTTTAAACTGTTCAATAAAAGTTTTAAGATATTCAATTAACGAAAAGAGTGCAGTGCTAAATCGCAAAACTGTGCTCATAAAGTAAAGCGTAGAAAACCCTCTACATTAAGGAAGTTTAAAAATGAAAAATTTATATTATTCGAATGGAGTTACAGAAGTTCCTAGATGTGATTGCTGAATGAATAAACCAGAAACAAATTTAAACGATATCAAATAATAATACCGCTCCGATGTAGTTATGTTAAACGTTTTCTCTGTAAATGACTTTTACGATTGTACTGTAAAGAAAAATGATACTTTGTAAATAATGAAAATGCAAATAAAACTATAGTATATAATGTTTCTTGAAATATTGGCGCTGGCGCTACAATTGAATTCCAAACTTGTCGACATAAAAATATGATAAAACAAGTATAATTATCAATCAGTGAGTATGTTCCAAATATGTTGACCAGATTTAAAATGTTATAAAATTTGTTTAGTATTTAAAAACAATGAATATTATGTTTACATAATATGCATAATATATAACAGTTACCTTGTATTTGATTCAATATTGAATTGCTGTTAGGAACCCTGGGATGTGGGAATTTTTTAAATGTCCATACCAAGTATAGGGGACTGGAAGTCTATAACAATTACTGAAATTAAATTACTATTACTATTATTGCACCAAATATAATAATTTTCATTTTCTTCTTTCGATGTTATTTTATTCAAACTAAACAAATACTTACCATATATCGTATATTTTTATTCCAGAGTGACATAATCAGCGTTATATTCCTTTTACATTCACCTAACACGAATATTGTATTCAACTCTATAAGACGACTGTCTTCATAATTATAAGGACATTCAGAATTTCGATCTAGTCAAAGTGACTGGAGTAATCTGGGATTGTAAGATTCTTAAACTTTAATAAAAACATATGCAGTTGAAATATAGATTGAAATAAATTATATTTTTCTTACTCGACTTCGTTTTTATTGACGTATTATAAAAGAGTACAGTAAATTGAGCGAGAAACTTCTGTTAAACTTTGAAGTTACAACAGATAATGCCAATCATTCCTGCTAAATTGATGAGTACATAAATAGATGACTTGTTCTTCTTACAACAAACTTTTTCAAAGTGTTCCAGCAACAATTTATCATTGTTGTGGCATTACATAGACAAATATTGTTTTGGCAACGAGCTTTGGCAAAAGTCATATTTTCAAAAATAGATAAAAATATATCAAAGAAGAATATGTTCCGGGAATCGGGGTTTCTACCTTTAAACAATAAATTTACTATTTATGTTCCAAATACAATAACTGCACATTTCACGGTTAAAGATGTGTCAGAAACGTTTTCTTTCAAAGTACGTACTTTATTACAAAAACAAACCATTTATCAATTGATTTCTAACTGTTTTGATATTCTGCTAAGATAAATTTTTATAGTTATCATTAAATAATGTTGCTTTGTTTTGTATTATATAGTATTTTTTTCATATCATAGTTTATGAAGCAGGTTTCTTAACTATTTCACATACTTTCGAGAAGTAACTTACACTCTTAAACTCAGATTTATTTAAATTCACATATGTGGGGTAATGACATTACATGAAAGTTTAGTATTTCTTTAACAACAGAACATGGAAAGTATTTACACACAAACATTTCTGGCATTCTTTCATGTTCAATGTTAGCACAATCAGTCTTCGACAGACAATTAAAGAAATATCATAGTTAAATCATGATTTTAAGAAGGAATAATTCGTATATTATATGCTTCATTGTTTGATAAATGAGAGGATCAGTCTATAAGTTGAGATATTTTAATTGCCATAAAACTTCCTGCCAAGAAGTGTCAGTGATACGAAAACGCAATAAAGTAATAATGATATACATAAACACACACACAGAGGAATACACGTGCAAATATTGCACCTGTTCAAAATACTTCTAACATGTTGCAGCTTTAGTATCCATTAAAATGATATAAAGAATCTTGCTAAAAAATCTAAATATGATAAAACTACACTGTGCTGATTTCCGTTGTTCAAAATGTGCAAACTATCAGCGATCTAGTAAAATAACATATTTGTTCCCTTCATAACAATTTATGAGAGTCCCGTAATTAAGTTATATACAGGAAAATGCAAGTCGGTAAAGTTGAATAGAATAAATAGAAACCATGTAGACAAACTCATCATAGCGATAAACCATCAACTACTTGTACTTTCACCAGCATTTCATCGTCTTTTTATTTTTATTTTTTATTATTTTATTATTATTTATTTATTTATCTATTTTTGAGGGGGAGGGGTCTAAATATAGCAGAATATAAAACATATAATCTAATGCATGTGAATGTCGGTGTGCTACCAAACGATTGTTATATTTATTATAGATATTTTATTGTATAAATACAGTTTTTGCACATCTTTAAATACACCAGTGCCGTTTTGGAAACTCGCAGTTTCAAACTGTCTAAGAACGGAATACTCTGTTTATTTTGTCATCTTTTTTATCAAAACTTCAGATTTGAAATTGGTTAACAGATTCGTCAGATAGTGTTAACAGATATGCTGTCAGCAACTTTTATTTTAAAAATCGTTTCTATTTTTGTTTGGCGTCAATGCATGTTAATTTCAAAGTTGAGAATTAAGGATAGATAGATCTTCTTAAAACCAACTATATATTTTTTGTCCAACATTCTCCATCTCATTCACACTTTTGTATTCTCTATCAGAAAAGTTTTTCTCTCATTCCTACAAGTCGAAGTTTCCAAAAGAGATTCAAGTATGTTAGAGTATTATAGTGAGACTGAAACATTCCTGCGCTGCACACAAGAGAATTAAACATATAGTTTGCTGATAAGCTAAATGGTCCTTACCATTATGTTTACATAATTCTTTGACATGTTATAAATAAAATTGATATGCTCTTACCTTTTCTATTGTACTTTGTATAGTTCTTATCAACCGGAAAACTTTTACATTGGAAACATCTGTAAAAGTGATTTGTAACAGACAAAGGGCGTAAATAAAAGCGGTCTTTTACACTTTTATTTGCTAATGATGCTTTTAACGTTTTGAAACGTTTAAGATATAAATGAAAGTTTCCAGAAATACGGTTCAATTATTCGTGCGTTTGATGTTATAAAACATAACAAGGTTCATTTTCTTATGATGATTTTTTGGCATTCATTTATTAATGCCTTACCGCACATAACTATTAAGATTTATTTATTTATTTATTTATTTATTTATTTATTTATTCATTCATTCATTTATTTATTTATTTATTTACTTATTAAAAAAGACACACATATAATCTTTATTGAAATATTTTTAGACAGAAAGCGTTTAAACAATAATTAATCAAATAATTTCGAAAATGAAGTCAGAAAATATTAACTACCACAGAAATGATATGTATATCTTAATGATATACGCACACATGCATGTTTACTTACTCGAAATTTTGAGTTACATACTCGAAACTTCGAGCTACTTATTTCGAAATTTCGACTTCCGTAACGCGAAATTTCTACTTACTCAAAATTTCGACTTAGTAACTCGAAATTTCGACTAAGTAACTCGACATCTAGACTTAGTAACTTGAAATTTAGACTTCGTAATTCGAAATTTCGATTAATTAACTCGAAATTTCGCCTGAGTTACATTACTAGAATGGCCAAAATATCATTAACCAATGAGTTTAGATAATATAAGATATAGTAGGGAGTGCAATTGTACGATGGAGATGGAGAACCGGGTGCCTGGACAAACTATTTGAATAAAACGATCCTAAACTTCACGTTAAAATTTCGAGTAATTTAAAATAAAAACACAAACCTCGCACAAGTTTATGCTCTTCCGTAGGAAATAGTTTCACACATAAATAGTATGTAGGAAAACAATCACCAGTACATTTATGAATTATAAATAATTATATCAATTTTTGAGCTTAAATCTCCAAATGAAAAGAAACCTCCTTAAATGAAGATATGCCGGTAAACTTCATCATAAAATAAAATAATTCGCAATAATATACAATAAGCAATCAAATTCAAAAATATAAGATGTGATGGTTATACAGAGATTATTGGTTAATATATTGAAACTTACCAACAAAATTGCTGCCCTACATTTTACAATGGAACAAAACCACCCAATGTTTCTGACAGGGAAGAATCAACGTTTGTGTAGAATATTTAAGATTGTTCCCTAAATTATGTATGTTATCAAAATTAACTTAAAATGCTAACATATTAAAAGTTCAAACCAGCCATATATGAATATTCATAAGTTGACACAGATGTAACACATCCTCTGTCATAGCTTATATAGCAAGGTATTCTATTTGATAATGTAAAACTAAAGGTTTGTAAGAGCTAACTTCAACCGTACCTACGTGTAAATGTAAATTAAATTCCAAAAATGTATTACAATTGCTGTTTTACGTGATACTTCAAGTTTTGGCAAAGGTTTTTATTGCTAATAGAATCAATCCACAGATAAAATGATCCGTTCAACAGTAATATTATGTAGAATAAATCGCAGACATGTTTTTGCAACGAATGAAAACTCATTAAAAGGTTAAAAGTATATAAGATTTCATTACAGTTCTGACATTCTTTGTTCTTCCTTAAGATAAGCATGATAATATGTCAATAATGATAAATTTACCATTTCCCTGCCTTGATCCACCCATATAGATTAAACATATTGATTTTAAATGCATAGATATCTTATACAGCTCGCCATAACGCCTTCCTTAACCGTAATAGTTATACTAAGACGACTTTGTTATCTCAAATCACCATACCCAGGTAATAATATTTCCATATAACAGTCGAGTACGATTTACTGTAAATGATTTATCGAATGATAAACAGGAATGAAAATTCTGATCAGACAAGGACATTCTATTTGTATTTCTTTTCCCTTAATGAATTACATAATCCGTTCAGAAACTAAGAAACTTTTGTCTGGTATGGTACATGTTCTCTCATAAAATGTTTATTTACGATGAAATATCAATTTTTTCCTTGTTCTGGTAAAATATCAAATAAAAATATGTTACTTATAATTATAATGATGATGATGACTAGAACTGCATTGGCCTGAGACATCCCCGCACACCTTTTTGTCAATATGGTATTGTGATATTTCATGTTGTTTCATCAGACTGACTAAAATATAGCTCAACACAAAACATACAAATGGAAAATTACAAAGGGCAATATAGTAACCTGCAAAATTATACAAAAGATAGTGAAGAGTTTGAACATGTACATAACCTTCTAGGACTGAAGGCGGATAAGCATCCATGCGAACAGCAAACAAATCAACTAAACAAAACACGAATCAGACTCCAATGTATCCTTTTCAAAATATGTTTGTAGAGGTATAATATCAAATTTAAACTTTCTGCTGATAACTGAATCCTCCATCATGTACACTATTTACGTCATTCTCTTTATCAATACATGTTTCCCTTTCAGATATTTAATCTTTGATTTCATATTTAAAAGTACGTTAAATGATTGTAGATAGTGAAAGTACTACAAGTTGTTTGGAAGATCGTTGAAATTAGGTTGCTGACACAGCAGTGATTACATGTATGAGTCTAAATGAGATATACTTGGATGATAAAGTATGATATTCAGTCTGAAATGATTTTGAAATATTCCAATGTTTTAACGTAAATCGATAAATGGCTTTTCATCTTTTTAAAGTGTGTATTTTTGTTAGTTGTTATGATGAACTTTTAATTGATGTATTCTCTTTAACAATTATAATGCTAATTAATTTCTTAACTTTTAAATATAGATAGAGTTCCAGATGTATTAAAATTATGTGTACTTTATTATTAAATGTAAGAAAATAAAAAAATACTGTTATAAAGTTAATTAGTTAGCACTTGGTCATTTTAGATATTGTGATTATCATACCATTGGACCATGAAAAGGAATTGTTCCAAAATGTCCAAAAAAAAACTAATTCTATGATAACTGCTTTTAAAATCTAATTTTTTGTTAAGTTCTGCCTTGAAGCCAAAACTATTTATTTGATATTATAACTAGAAAAATTAACGTCCGAAGGCATGATTGCTGGATGAATCAGACAAGAGAAGTTACATCTTATATAAAAATTAATACAAATATCATTTATACAGGCATTAATTGAAATGTCTTATGGAAATTAATCAAATTATAAGTGAAAATGAGAGTATATTTTCAAGTAACAGAACTGAATAGGAGATAATCTTTTTAGGTAATATAAAAAATAAACGTGTTGAGTTTGTTGCCAAAGATGTCGACCTTATCCACAATCGTGGTGTTCGTGTTCTATGTCTACCACAAGGAACTATAAAATGAACATTAATGATATGTTTAGTTTTCATCAACAACGATCAAAGATAGATTGTTTCCAGCTTTTCCCACAATTTGTTTTTGACGTTTCAATGAAATGATTTACATTGCTGTAAGCTTTCAATGTATTTTTACTCGATTATTTCGAACAATCGTTCGTTTTCAGTTGAAATGCTAGTTTAAACTCAATGCCATAAAGTATTAATATAAAACGTTTTCAAATTTAAAAGCAAATTAATTAGAAAGGAATAAACTGTGCCTTATGAATGAATAAAAGATTACGCGAATAATGTTATTAAAATATATCAACAAAGTTGTGTGTAATTCAATTACAAATAAAGTTTGTACCGTCATAAACTATGTCAAAAGTCAGTAGATGGCTATGCAGAGGTATGACTAAAAGGTGTTGTGATGATTTTAAATTCTTTCAGTTGCTCGGATTCATTTCAATGTAAGAAAATTACATGGATAAAACGACAAACCGTAAATATTGGCAAACCATACTAAAAATTATATCTAGATACAAAGTACATCTCTCTAATAATGATAGCTTTGACCTGAAACTTAATAATTGTTTGTCTGTAAATGATGTAAGTTCAAGCGGTATATATTTTCCCAACAAAAATTGGCATTGGTTCTGCATGGGAATTCCAAAAATAATATTTGCAAACAGATTACACCAAATTAATGGTTCCCTTTTATCAGTGCTTGTATCCGTTCCATGCATTTCAAAACAAAATTTATATCTAAGTGATATATTGCTGAAATTATAGATATAGGTTAAAAGTGATGGATACTAAAAAAAATATATATATATATATTCAGAAGCGCAGTAATACATTATACAGCTCCATTTGAGTTTGTACAGTACTATTGTGACACCATTATTGTGACACTACTATTGTGGCATCACCATTGTGACACTACTATTGTGGCACCACTATTGCGAATACTAACAATGTAATTAGTGTGTTTTATTGTCCGTTTATTTTATGTTTATACTATTAAATCATTAGTTTCAGTTATCTTAGTTATATTTTTCCTCACTGGGCTTGATTTCTTTGTATTTTAATACATGTGTATATACTTTAGATTAACGTTGATTGGTAGAGATTTTTCTGAGAGCATTTTCGAGGAAAGCATTCATGTGTAAGATTTGACACTGATTCCAACACATTAAGTGTGGAAGATTGAATACCGCTCACACCGCTTTAACCGGTGCTAGGGTGTCTCAGGAATGTCTGCAATTTTCATGTACTGTTCCATTGCCCTCGGGTGAGCTCCACTTTTCCATACTTACATATCAGCAATGGCGTATTACGAACACTATCTATGATACCTTTAAGACATTTAAACAACCAAACCTTGTTTCTTTAATGATCTGAGTACTATTATAATTAAGAAATTTACATAACTAAAGGTTGTCTTGACAGGGATTGAAAGAAGTTGAAATAATTCTTATCTTATCAGCATTGTAGAGGAGCATATTGTAGCTTTTAGCAATACTTTCAAATGGAAACAAGTACAAGTATATACACAGATAAACAAAAGACATAACCACATTGCATTATCCACTCTAAAGATATAATAATATAATTCACTTCATTGACATTTTTAGAACTGTAAGTAATATTTAAAATTATTGCGTGTGATTATAAAAGAGAGCTATTCCTAATAAACATTTAAACACACCTACAAGAACTAAAATTAAAATGTATTTCTTAAAATTGCAGTTGTTATGTTGACATTAGTCTGAATAAAGGGACATTTAGCAACCAGATTTATATATTCTTTTTATCAATAATAATTTCTCTCGAGGCGTCTGTTATTTTCCTCTCAAGATGATCATTTACTTTGTAAGACAGAATTCATGATGGCTGGATTTTTTTATGATTTTCCTTTTGATTGATTATTTAATAATTCATATCATATTCATTACAAACCTGTTGGGTTTTTTTGCAGGGCAGGCATGCAGGCTTATTATTTAAATACCTTTGAAAATGTCATATTTGAATGTTCGTATGTACCATTCGAGTTTGCATTAATGAATCATTCTTCATACCAGTGTTATATCTGACTATTATATCGTCAGATAAACATGACAAAATTTATCTTCATTACAGAAAGCAGTTTTAAGCTTTGATAGATGCTTTCTACTGAGCAAGATTCCTTGTCATAAAATATATTTCAGTTTAATCTTTAGCAATATGTTTGTTGTTGATTTGTTTTTGTTTTTGTTGTAGTCGTTTGTTTTTCATGTTGTTGCTGTTGTTGTTGTTGCTGCTGATGCTGCTGCTGCTGCATTTTGTATTTAGCATTTTCATTTATATTAAGATCCTGCATCTATTAATTAACAAAAAAGATCAAGTAACATGAAAAGCTTACTATAGTTGTAAATTACTCAGCACTACTTCATCATTATTATGAAACGTACTTCTTTAAAAATATCTAGTTTCTTGCACTCGTCTATGCCTGTTAAGCGTTTTCCTAAAAAACTATTTCAATGTTTTTCAATCAATTGTTGCTTTATTGTTACAATTAGGATTAGTTTTTCATTTTTGTTTTTACACAAGATTCTTGTTTCATTGATTTCAGGCCTGTCTTTATGAAACACTATATTTTTGTAATTAGAACGTGCAGGTCATATTTTGTTACAAGTATTTTTTCAAAATTCATTTAGAAATAAGAATCATTTCAATTCTGTGAGATTCATTTTTATACATAGAAATAAAAATCATTTCAATTCTGTGAGAACAATTAATGTGTGATACTTTTTTATACAATTTTTTCACTGAAAACATATCTTTCTCACTGTCTGTCTAAATGCCATTTTTTGTCTTACACTTTATACTTTGTCTAAATGGCTACATATTTCCGGTACCAGTTAAGAGAGGACAACAATAATATTAAATTATGCAAACCAAATGAGGGCTCGTTGTGTTATCATTGCCGACGAACTTTTTATTGACTGTAACGAAGGTAATCTGGAAATTGTTATTTATGTGGTATATTTTGTATGATTTATGAACGATAATGGAAGTAATTAAACTTCGTTAATGATTTATTATGATCCATTCCCATCAAGGGCATTTTGGTTTGTTTTAAGGGTAATGAAATTAAATTTACATTTTTTGAAAATTTATTACAAAACTTGAAAATCAGAATGTGTTTGATCCCGCAATATGATTTTCCTGCTATCGCACACACTGAAAGGCGCAAAAAAGATTAAAAAAACAAACAAACACAAAAACATTGGAATAGAGAGCAATAATAAACAGCCATTTTTCATTACAAGCAAATAAAATGTAAACTCATACAAGACATTATTCTTGCATCATAGTTATATCTGTTTTTAATGTATGTAATAGAATAGTTCCAGATGTGAGAAAATGCTATCTAAAAGATAACTATACGATGATAGAATTTAGAGCCCGTGCTGTGTTATCATGAATGAATCCATCATTTTGGTATTGACTGATAAGTAAATGTTTAAAAACACAAGTTGTCATAAATTGCGTTCATTGGACTTGCCATAGTTTTACATATCCGTACTTATATTCATTTAAAATAAACGTCAGACAAGGTTTTTTACATCCTACCTACAGAGTTCCTCGATATCATACCTGTACAAAAATAATATAACATTTTAACTGAGATAGAAAAGAAAAATAGTTTAAACTTTCAACTTACTACATCACAAGCATAGTACAGTAGCCTCTGGAAATAAGTACATGGTCAATTTGAAATTTGCACAATTTAAAAAACTGTGTTGAAGTTTTTATTATATCTAATAATACTATATGTAGTGATGTTACATTCTTTTTGTATGTCAATTTATCTGATTGTAATTCATAATTCTGTATGCAAATAATATAACATAAATTAACATTATTTACATAAAATGAGCATTTTAAATGGTACATGGAACATGTTAGCCATATTATCAAAATAAAAAATTACAAGAGCACAGAAACCAACATAATAATTCACACGGATATTTCTAATGATCTTTAAACAATTTCAAAAAAAAATTTAATGTATAAATTCAGGTAATATCAATAAAAGAGGCTAAGCGTTTTTGATGATTCAAATTATATATGCTACAAACACACCTTCGGTTTTTAAAAACGTTTCATTTAGAATATTTGTTTTAATTATCTTATCAAGTTCACTTTGAAAGTTCCCGATAATTTAAGAAGTAATGATTTAAGTACATTGAACTTAAATTATAATATATATATATATATTCGGACAATAACCCGTGTCAGGAATGTTCATGTTTATACAGATGTTATATATCATTTTTATGAATGGTATTTTATTTTGGCTTTCAACTTCCTTTGTATTATATGAAACAGTCATCCGTTAACAGATAAAAAAAATATTGAGCCTTCAAAACTGCATGACTCTAGCTTATCTTGTAACATTACTTTAAAGTTGTTTTTTTTTTATTTTCATGTTACCCTGCATACATTAGATGTTACCCTGTTGTTAGATTTGCAGTTAGAGAAATTGCGGATGTTGAATACAGATATAAACTTCCGTATCACATTATAAAGTTGTAAATTCTCTGTAGAATTGGCTAGAATTTCAATTTATACTTATTTTTGTCTCGACAAGTATAGAAAATACTTATCTATTTTTTTAATCATTAAAATCAATGTTCTTGCTATTTTAAGCCTTTATCAAATATGTCAGTATGCTAAATTCAATACATTATATGTTCCACGATCATCTGCAAAAATCCCTTTATATTTTGCTAATTTCGACGTTTCAATCTGCATTGTTTATACGAACATGGTTACAAATTATCTAATTACCGATAAACTAAATTTCTTTAAAGTCACATAATCTGAAGGACTGTTTTTAAATATCTTTTATTCTCATTTTTCTTAATCATTTGTTTACTCTATACTCTTGGTTTCTTAAAGTTAAACAATTCTGTCGTTTACAAATTTTCATAACCAAGGTGTGTTCGTTTGAAGAATATTTTTAGTTATCCGCAACTAAAAGATACAGTGCTGAATAAAAAAAAGATTTTCGTAATATGATTTTTCATGTAATATGACAGAAAATAAAAATCAATAAAAACAATAATTCTTGTTACAGACAGAAATAACCAGCTATAGAGGTACCTGTCATGCGGAAACTTTTCTCTTATAATTAAATAAGTCTTATTTAAGCATCGGAGTAATGAAAGATAAACGAAATATGTTCTAAGCTACAAAATGTTGTAAAACATTTAGTTTGATCAGATGTATACGTTTTGGAGTGACGGCAACATATTTTCCTCAATTATAGGTTTATATTTCGCTATAGAGCACATTAATATCATATCTAGATGAGTAAATGTGTGTTGACATGAAGCAATGTTTTGTTAATCTGCATTTATATTGATATATGCTATAATTATCAAAAACATATGACACATTATTTATAATTTTATAATAAAAAAGTGAAATCACAATGTAAGATAAAACTTCTTTCAAAATGTTAAACTACTAATTGTACTTGTTAAACTAATATTTGGGAGCACAAAATAAAGTAATGGCATTTTTATATACTTAAACAGTTAAACTCTGAAATTAACCCATCAAAACAAGAAATCTGTTTTTCCAGTGAAAGTCAAAGTTTCGGTTTGGATGATCCTGTTTATTGGAACACAAACAAAATAGGTACACCATCTGTAAGAACACTAACAGTATCATATCATACAGGTCACACTTCACTTCCAGTAAAAGAGGAGACACATACCATTCCGCTATCTTGATTTGTTGAAGTCCTATCTGGTCCTATCTGATGATAAATACATTGTTGAAATTTTTTCTAACTTTTTTTGTTCATTTGCGGAGGGACTAAATTACTTAACAACAAATTGAAAGAAAGTGAAATTCTTAGGAATTTGCATTAACGTTTTTCTGACTTTCTTTGCCTTACTGTCCGTGTTAAAAAGTTTATTTTATTTTATATAGAATTAGTTTATTTGCAGTGAACTAACGTTATCAACTTACATTGTACTTGTTTTTATACGCATTAAGATAAAAGAGAATTTGAATGCTTTGTGCATGATACACTTGTCTTAAAGGCTTAAAACTGATCAAAGTGAAATCTAGACCTACAAAAACGTATAAGAAATAATCTATGAACAAAATCTATTACTTTTTATTCTCGCGCATCCTAAATATAGCTTATACTTATCCAACAAATCTATGCAATACTGTTCCTGACAGGAAGTATTCTCACAAATTTACGATAAACATATCTCTCATCTGTTTATACTATAAATAGTTTTAAATGATCTATGTTGCATTCAATTTAGTTACTCAAAAGTGAAATCCCCTTCGAGGTGGCTGATTGTTGCCGCAGGTGCATTTGAATTAACGACAACAGGAATTAGATAGATATAATTGTTTTTGTTTAGTACCGCTTCATAAAAAGGGTGACATTAATGACCCAAGTTACTATAGAGGAATAACTTTACTAAGTTCTTTTGGTAAATTATTTACAAAAAATTTTAAATGATAGATTAAATACTTGGGCAGAAAAATATCACGTCTACATTGAAGCTCAGTCCGGTTTTAGACAACAAATGGGAACCATAGATAACATTTTTGTTTTGCACGGCCTTATTACGTATATGTTGAATAACAATAAGAAACTATATGCTGCGTTTGTTGATTTTAATAAGGCTTTTGACTATTTAGTTAGAGATATTATTTGGTTTAAATTAATTAAATATGGTGTAAGAGGTAAAATGTTAGACGTTATTAAATCAATGTACGAAAGTGTTAGATCCAGAATAAAATATCAAAATGTTTTGAGTGAAGAATTTTCATGTGTGTTAGGCGCCACCCAAGGAGAGTCTTTATCACCTTTTTTGTTCGCCATGTATCTTAATGACATAGAAGAATATTTTATTATGAATAAATTTGAAGGAGTTAATTTAGGTTTCTTAAGATTGTTTTTACTTTTATATGCAGATGATATCGTTGTTCTATCTGAAACAGAAGAAGGCTTACATAAAGGTTTATTGTTATTAGAGAATTATTGTGATAAGTGGAGATTAACTGTAAATATTAAGAAAACTAAAATAATGATTTTCAGAAAAGGCAGACTAAGACATAACATTTCATTCGTATATAAAGGAGAAAATTTAGAAATTGCCGAAAAATTTACTTATTTAGGAGTAGTCTTTACAACTGGTGGATCTTTTAATACTTCTTTTGAAACATTATCTGGTCAGGCTTTGAAGGCATTATATAAATTACAACTAGATTTGATTAAATTCCCATGTATAACTGTGAAACATAAACTAGACCTTTTTGATAAATTGATCTCACCAATTTTGAACTATGCTTCAGAGGTAAGCGGTATATATGATTGTTGTAAATTAGAAAAAGTGCATTTAAATTTTTGTAAAAAAATGTTAGGCGTCAGATTACAAACTCAGAACAATTTTATTTATGGAGAATTAGGTAGAACAAATTTGAAATGCAGAAGAATTGTAAGTGTAATAAAATACTGGCTTAAAATTATACAGCTTGAAGATATAAAATATGTTAAAATAGTTTATGATTTATTGTACAGAGAGTTACAGGTAAGACCTAACAAAAAACATGGGTTAGAAGTGTTAAAGATTTATTACAGTCGCTTGGTTTTAATGATGTATGGTTATCTCAAGGCGTAGGCAATGTAGATGTATTTATTAGTTTAGTAAAACAAAGAGTAAATGATGTTTTTATCCAAAATTGGTTTTCAGAAATAAATAACTCAACTAGAGCTCGTACATATGTAATATTTGCAGATTTTAAATTTCAAAAGTATCTAAACTGTATTAATATTACAAAATTTAGAATTGCTCTGTCCCAGCTAAGAGTTTCTTCACATAGACTCGAGGTGGAATAAACCTAGTGCTATACCTTTTGATGATAGGAAATGTAAAAATTGTTTTATTTTGGAAGACGAATTTCCCTTTATTCTAGAATGTTCTCTATATAATGAATTACGAAAAAAAAATATAAAAACACTTTTGGAAAAGACCAAATATACCTCAATGTGTTACATTAATGAATTCAGAAAATGAAATAGAAATTAGAAACTTAGCAATGTATATATTTAAAGCTTTCGATGTTCGAAACACTATTCTTTACAGTTAATCAAAGGTTTGTCACTGTTTCTTACATACACTTATTTTCGTTTTGTTTTTGTGATTTACTTCCTTATTTATATTAGTATTTATTTACCAGTATATGAATTGACACATGTTGATAGTATATTCTATTTATAGTTAACGTTTTCTGATTGCTAAAAATACTGTGTAACTTAATGACATATGTTTTATAAAGTTGTGACATTGACCATTTGATTGTATTGTATGCTTTGTTATATGTACTGTGTATGCATGGGCATATTGCCCAAATGTACTTTGAAATAAACTCTTATACTTGCTAATAACGAAATATTATATTTTATTTTTACTTATATATATATAATACATAATAACAAAAACACGTTTTCATTTTCATAAAATATAGAAAAATGTTTTGTGCCAAACACTATTTCAAATACTAGTAATTCTAACAGTACTTTTCTATCAATAAATGCATTTGCATCTGTTATAATTCTTCGGTTTCAAATGTATTGTACTCATAATTTACCGATCCATAATATTATAGATAGATAAGCATTAGTTATAATGACTTGTGTTTATGTTGGTTATAAGTTGAAAATGTATCACTTCTGGCGCTTTCAAATTAAAATTACACGGTTCCTACGTCTATCGAATAGATCTAAATTTAAACTTGAAAATAACACTATATATTTTATAAGATTTCAATATATTTTTGAATATAATTATTAACATCTTAACTATTAATAAATCAGAAAACATTTTTAAAGTTAAACATTTGTAGCATAACTCGATATTTAATCTTAGATTTCCTTTTTCTTGGCAAAATAAAAGAACCCAATTCAAATGGGCTCTTACAGCATTGATCAACGTACATTTTGAAAAGCGCATTATTTAAATGATATAAAGAAATATGTCCTTAAAGCAGCCGACAATTTTCAGGAATCTATAAAAGCTATGAAAGAGTGTTAGTTAACAAGAGAATAATTTTATTTGTATCATGTTGGAATCATATCACGTGCTTGAAACTTGTATTTATTCTGTTATCAGTATGAGGAATGTATGTCTACACACTATTACATGTGATAGGTAACTAATGTAAAAGTTTTCTTCAAAGTTTAAGACGATTTTATGTCTGCAAATCAAACTGTTATATTAAGAATTGTTGTTATCATATTGTATGTCTGTGAAGCATTTATTATCATGTATTAAAATCAATATATTAGTTGCTTTCTTTTTCCGCGTGCCTACTTAACATTATTTTTTCATATTATTAAAACTTTTATTCTTAATATAATGTTTTCTTTATATTGCATGTGTATTAATTGACAGATACACTTGAATTTAGAACTGTATACCAGATTTTAGCTATAAGAATGTAAATATATAACGATGATGCATTCGTGTTTTTGCTAAATCATATTCATGTATTAAATTAATTTTACTTTGAAAGTAACTGCTGATTAATAAGGGTAGTGATATTGGTATATACAACTTTTATTATTTTTTGCTTGATGCTGAATTAACTGATATGTAATATGTATATACATACTTAAAATCGGACATAACCCATATCAGCAATCCTTAAATGTTTATACAGGAGTTTTATCAGTTTTGTTTTGTATATATATATATATATATATATATATATATATGAGATATTTAATGTAGATTTAGAGTATGTTTCAAGATTAGCTATTATAGGAAAACAAGATGTTTACCATAAAACTCTTTTCAGAACCTAATTAATTGCAAAGGAAATGAGGAAGTAAAACAACTTTCAATAATAATACTTATAAACGAGGTAAAGATACTTATAAACATATAAACAAGGTCAAGATACTTGACTTGGAATGTTTCATTTTCTGTGTGGCACATCTAGCACTTGATTCTTTTATTCCTTTATGATTGTAACAATATTAACACCAGCTGTCATATTTCAGTTACATGATATGATGATCATATACCATATATTTACAAACTGTAATATTCGCGCAGTCTGATCAGGATCAAAGCTGTTCGCTATCAGCTTCTCTACTTGTTATAGAATTTGTAAGCGAACAGCATGGATCCTGATCAGATTGCGCGGAGGCGCAGGCTGGTCTGGATCCATGCTGGTCGCAAATCCACTATGTTGGTTTTGTCATGACGCGGCTCATTTATTTTACATTGTTCTTAAACGTTTCGGTTAACATTACCTTCTCGGGTTCACATTATATAGTTACACTTTCAGGGGGATCTGATATGTTCATGATATAATGCAAATGTGTTCCTTTCATTTTTTAAAAAATTAAAAGAACATGTGTGTAGATAGTGCAAACATTCATAATGTAATTATATACATGTATATACATATAATCACTTCCTGGCGTAATTCTTAGTACTTAATTACTACGATCCAACAAATAGCCTTTCCAATAATTGACCAATTTCAATGTTTACATTTATTCATTGAGGGAGAAAAGAATAATGTTATACATGCTATGGTTGAATCAAGAAGCAAAACAGGCAAAGTGAAAAATAACGATATAGACTATATGTAAGAAGCAAATAGACACGCAAATGTGCAGATACAAGAAGTACATACTACATGTAGCTGTAACCCTTAAATGAAGACACATGAACCATATGGTTGCCAAAAAAAATGAAAATCCAAAAAGCACATAGTAACGAAAAAAATTAATAAAGCACATAGTAACCAAGAAGAGAAATACAAAATGCAAAAAGTAACCAAAATTAAAAATACAAAAAGTACTTAGTTACCAAAAGATGAAGATACGAGAAGCGAATGGGGACCCGAAAATGTGAATACAACAAAGACACAGTGACCCTAAAATTTGAGAGACCAAAAGTACATGTAAACAAAAGTTAATATATACAAGAAGCAAACGACTCAATTTCGCTTCAATATGAAATTGATCATCATAATAAAATCTATTTAAGATTTCGTAAGAAATTCAGAGATTATCCTTAATATTTTCCTCGTGTGCTTAAATATATAATTATATTAAATCAGATTGTGAGGAATCGAAAGTATTTAGATTCAAGTCTTTTTCTCTGTTTTTATTAGTTTTAAATCTTACATTAGTATAAAATAGAATCTAGTGACAGATGCAGAAATTATAACTATACAAAACACTCATGCAGTGGATATAATTTGTATTTCAAATTTTTTTTTAAATGTCTTGACGTTAATATTTATATAGAATACATATTTCTGTCGGAAAGACACACTTAGATTTTATAGTTTACAAACTCATTCTGCTTTAAAAAAATTTTCTTCAAAATTGTGTTTAGCGACTGGGTATTGCAAAGAACATTTGTGAGGTACAATCGCAATTTATTGTCTTCATATAATTTCACATTGTTTCCGTTGTCTTCGGTTGTATATATATAATGTTATTCTGATGACACAAACCTGGTAAACAAACAGTTTTGTTATACAAAAAATAGGAGTGTAAACATTGTATCATGCTGTTAGTTTGCAAGAATTTTGATTGCAAACAATTACCATCAAGGGACTCATTATTGGTAATAAAGAATGCGCTCGAGAAGTGCATGATTATTCTTATGGGTATACTTTTAACAGGCAATAATACAGCTTGTATGCTAACAAACATATTATTATGCTTTCCTGAATGTTCCTATGTTATAAATCAACGATTTGCTGGGTTTGTTTGGTCTCGTATGATTTGGTAAGTGTGTACTATCATTGAACATCATTGTGTAAGAGAAAGCATATTTGAGCCGCGTCACGACAAAAACCAACATAGTGCGCAGGCTGTTCTGGATCCATGCTGGTCGCAAACGAACTATGTTGGTTTTGTCGTGACGCGGCACATTTATTCTATGATGATTTTTAAAACCGTAACCACATTAAATATCCTAAATAGACTAGTTCATCTTTCAATCTGGATAAAATATTTTTCACTTTATGGAAAGTTTCAAGATATTTAGTGACCGGATATTGAAGAGTGTAGACTAATATAAGACGGCGCGGAAGGACTAGCTGTCATTGCATAAGACTGCAATGTCAAAGCGATGATATTTCAGCATCTATATTCATTGCAGTAAGTACAAAGGCCAGAATAATACGCTTAATGAGTTTGTAACAATTTTGCAAAAGGAAACCGATTTATATTTTTTGATGAAAGAAATGGTGGCGATGGTAAATATACCACACACGCACGCACGCACGCACACACGCACACACACATACGTGTAAAATGTGGCAAGTCACTTTACTTGATTTTTGCCCGGAAACCCACTACCACTAGATCTAGCTTTGCCAAAGACTTCATGTTTGGAAATATTGTGTGAAATGCTTTGTTTTATTGAACGGTGTATCATTTTTTTCTAATTTAATGTATTTAAATATATTCATTTTTACCATGCAATCCACTACATACACACACCCAAAAACAGTACTAGAATCACTACATTTATACACACGTCTTAATCACTATTACTATGACTACATATAATAACCAGTGCATGAATATTTTTGCTCCTGCGCGTAGGTTACCAACCCTTTTATGTTTAATAGTTTGTCAAAATGTTTGTCAAAATGTTTGTCTCTTAAAAATGTGGCCCAAGTTCGAAACTGGTCACGTGGGGTCAACAGCTTGATCATTAGGTCAAATATTAGAAAAACATTGGCCAAGTTTTCTTCATTAAAACTTGGTCCCAAAGTCCTTTATTATACAATCTAGGTCAAGTTAGAATCTGGGTCATGTGGGTCAAACACTAGATCACTAGGGCAAGTTTTAGAAAAAAAACTTTGAACACTCTAGAGTCCACATTAATATTTGGACCTCTTGGAATTTTTGTTCTGTTAAATCTATGTTCAGTTTGAAACTGGGTAATGTGGGTTCGAACTTCCGACCGCTAGGCAGTCTTTGAAAACCCTTGTGAACACTCTAGAGGCCAAATTGCCCGCTTTATGAGCCTTGGTCAGAATATAAACTACATGCAAATATTAACCTGTTTTGAACATTCCCGTGGGAAAATGAAACTTATGATAAAGTGGTCGGACATCAATTACTTAAACATGCTTGCAGGACGATTGTGTAAGTTTTATTAATAAAAGAGTTCTTTAACAATATCTAGTTTCTTGCACACGTCTATGCCTGTTAAACGTTTTCCTCAAAAAACTATTTCAATGTTTTTCAATCATTTGTTGGTTTATTGTTACAATTAGGGTCAGTTTTTCATTTTCGTTTTTACACAAGATTCTTGTTTCATTGATTCCAGGCCTGTCTTTATGAAACACTATAATTAGAACGTGCAGGTCATATTTTGTTACAAGTATTTTTTCAAAATTCATTTAGAAATAAAAATCATTTCTATTCTGTGAGAAATATGCGTGATACTTTTTACACAAATCGTTCACAACATATATTTCTCACTGTCTTTTCAATGTCCTTTTTTCGAACTTAAGTACATAAAACTTTCTATTATGTTTTAGTAAATGGCTACCTATTTCCGGTACCAGTTAAGGGAAGAGAACAACTATATTATATGTAAGCAAACCAAATGAGGACTCTGTGTTATTATTGCCAACGACCTTTTTATTGACTCTAACGAATGTGTTCAGGAAATTGCTATTTATGTTGGTATATTTTCCATGATTTATGAACCATAATGAAAGTAATCAGACTTCGTTAATAATTTATCATGATCCATTCCCATCAAGGCGCTATTCTGGTAAGTAAGTGTAATTAAATTATTTACATTCTTTTGAAAATCTTAATTACAAAAGTTGAAAATCATGATGTTTTTGATCCCGCAATATGATTTTCCTGCTATAACACTGAAAGGCGCCAAAACGATAAAAAAAAACACAATAACATTGGAATAGAGAGCAATAATAAGCAGCCATTTTTCATTACAAGCAAATAAAATGTAAACTCATACGAGACATTATTCTTGCATCATGGTTATATATGTTTTTAATTCTTAGATTCATCAGAACAGAAGATTTATCAGTCTGCTACTATATGTAATAGAATAGTTCCAGATGTGAGAAAATGTTATCTAAAAGATAACTATACGCTGATAGTATTTAGAGCCGTGCTGTGTTATCATGAATGAATCTACCATTTTGGTATTGATTGACTGATAAGTAAATGTTTAAAAACGCAAGTTGTCATAAATTGCGTTCATTGAACTTGTCATAGTTTTACATATCCGTACTTATATTCATTTTAAAAAAACGTCAAACAATGTTTTTTACATCCTACCTACAATATTCCTCGATATCATACCTGTACAAAAATAATATAACATTAAACATTAGATAGAAAAGAAAAATATTTTAATTTTTTAAACCAAATGGTAAACTTATTACATCGCAAGATATATAATTGTATTTATATTACATAGTACAGTAGCCTCTGTAAATAAGTACACGGTCAATTTGAAATTTGCACGATTTAAAATACTGTGTTGAAATTTTTATTGTAACTAATAATACTTTATGTAGTGATGTTACATTCTTTTTGTATGTTTATCTGATTGTAATTCATAGTTCTGTATGCAAATAATATAATATAACTTATGATTATTTACATCAAATGAGCATTTTAAAAGGTACATGGAACATGATAGCCATTTTGAGTCAAGAGCACAGAAATCGACACAATAATTCACACGGATATTTTATTGATCTTTTAAAAAGCTCAAACAAATCATTCAGGTAATATTAATAAAAGTACACACAAAATAAAACTATTTCAATGTTTTTCAATTATTTGTTGGTTTATTGTTACAATTAGGGTCAGTTTTTCATTTTCGTTTTTACACAAGATTCTTGTTTCATTGATTCCAGGCCTGTCTTTATGAAACACTATAATTAGAACGTGCAGGTCATATTTTGTTACAAGTATTTTTTCAAAATTCATTTAGAAATAAAAATCATTTCTATTCTGTGAGAACAATGCGTGATACTTTTTACACAAATCGTTCACAACATATATTTCTCACTGTCTTTTCAATGTCCTTTTTCGAACTTAAGTACATAAAACTTTCTATTATGTTTTAGTAAATGGCTACCTATTTCCGGTACCAGTTAAGGGAAGAGAACAACTATATTATATGTAAGCAAACCAAATGAGGACTCTGTGTTATTATTGCCAACGAACCTTTTTTATTGACTCTAACGAATGTGTTCAGGAAATTGCTATTTATGTTGGTATATTTTCCATGATTTATGAACCATAATGAAAGTAATCAGACTTCGTTAATAATTTATCATGATCCATTCCCATCAAGGCGCTATTCTTGTAAGTAAGTGTAATTAAATTATTTACATTCTTTTGAAAATCTTAATTACAAAAGTTGAAAATCATGATGTTTTTGATCCCGAAATATGATTTTCCTGCTATAACACTGAAAGGCGCCAAAACGATAAAAAAGCACAATAACATTGGAATAGAGAGCAAAAATAAACAGCCATTTTCATTACAAGCAAATAAAATGTAAACTCATACGAGACATTATTCTTGCATCATGGTTATATCTGTTTTTAATTCTTAGATTCATCAGAACAGAAGATTTATCAGTCTGCTACTATATGTAATAGAATAGTTCCAGATGTGAGAAAATGTTATCTAAAAGATAACTATACGCTGATAGTATTTAGAGCCGTGCTGTGTTATCATGAATGAATCTACCATTTTGGTATTGATTGACTGATAAGTAAATGTTTAAAAACGCAAGTTGTCATAAATTGCGTTCATTGAACTTGTCATAGTTTTACATATCCGTACTTATATTCATTTTAAAAAAACGTCAAACAATGTTTTCTACATCCTACACCCAGAGTTCCTCGATATCATACCTGTACAAAAATAATATAACATTAAACATTAGATAGAAAAGAAAAATATTTTAAATTTATTTTTAAACCAAATGGTAAACTTATTACATCACAAGATATATAATTGTATTTATATTACAAAGTACAGTAGCCTCTGGAAATAAGTACACGGTCAATTTGAAATTTGCACGATTTAAAATACTGTGTTGAATTTTTATTATAACAAATAATACTTTATGTAGTGATGTTACATTCTTTTTGTATGTCAATTTATCTGATTCTAATTCATAATTCTGTATGCAAATAATATAATATAAATTATGATTATTTACATCTAATGAGCATTTTAAATGGCACATGGAACATGATAGCCATTTTGAGTCAAGAGCACAGAAATCGACACAATAATTCACACGGATATTTTATTGATCTTTTAAAAAGCTCAAACAAATCATTCAGGTAATATTATTAAAAGAGGCTATGTGTTTTTGACGTTTCAAATTATATATGCAATACAAAACACACCTTCGGTTTTTACAAAACGTTTAATTCATTATATTTGTTTGATAATTTTATTTAGTTCACTTTGAAAGTTCCTGATAATTTAAGAAGTAATGATATAAGTGCATTGAACTTTAATCATAATATATATTCGGACAATAACCCGAGTCAGGAACCTTCATGTTTATACAGGTGTTATATATCATTTTTATGAATGGTATTTTATTTTGGCTTCCAACTTCCTTTGTATAATATGAAACAGTCATCCGTTAACAGATAAAAAACACAAATTTGAGCCTTTAGAACTGCATGACTCTGCCTTATCGTGTAACATTACTTTAAAGTTTTTTATTTTCATGTTACCCTGCATCCATTACATTGTTGTTAGAGATTTTCTGCTAGAGAGATAGCGGATGTTAAATACAGATATAAACTCCGATATCACATTATAAAGTTTTAAATTCTCTGTAGAATTGGCTAGAATTTCAAATTATACTTATTTATGTCTCGACAAGTATAGAAAATACTTATCTATTTTTGTAATAATTGAAATCACTGTTCTTGCTATTTTAATCCTTTATCAAATATGTCAGTATGCTAAATTCAATACATTATATGTTCCACGATCATCTGCAAAAATCCCTGTATATTTTGCTAATTTCGACGTTTCAATCTGTATTGTTTATACGAACATGGTTACAAATTATCTAATTACCGATTAACTAAATTTCTTTAAAGTCACATAATCTGAAGGACTGTTTTTAAATATCTTTTATTCTCATTTTTCTTAATCAATTTTTTACTCTATACTCTTGGTTTCTTAAAGTTAAACAATTCTGTCGTTTACAGATTTTCATAACCAAAGTGTGTTTGTTTGAAGAATATTTTTAGACAACTCCTATTACAAGAAAAACTGTTAGTAATCTCATCTCATAATAATAATTAGGATGTAAAGTTATCCGCAACTAAAACATACAGAGTTGAATAAAAAAAAGATTTTCGTAATATGATTTTTCATGTAATATGACAGAAAATAAAAATCAATAAAAACAATAATTCTTGTTACAGACAGAAATAACCAGCTATAGAGGTACCTGTCATGCGGAAACTTTTCTCTTATAATTAAATAAGTCTTATTTAAGCATCGGAGTAATGAAAGATAAACGAAATATGTTCTAAGCTACAAAATGTTGTAAAACATTTAGTTTGATCAGATGTATACGTTTTGGAGTGACGGCAACATATTTTCCTCAATTATAGGTTTATATTTCGCTAAAGAGCACATCAATATCACATTTAGATGAGTAAATGTTTGTTGACATGAAGCAATGTTTTGTTAATTGATTAAGATATGCTATAATTATCAAAAAATATGACACATTACTCATAATTTTATAATAAGTAAGTGAAATCACAATGTAAGATAAAACTTCTTTCAAAATGTTAAACTACTAATTGTACTTGTTAAACTAATATTTGGGAGCACAAAACAAAGTAATGGCATTTTTATATACTTATACAATTAAACTCTGAAATTAACCAATCAAACAAGATATCTGTTTTTCAAGTTAAAGTCAAAGTTTCGGTTTGGATGATCCTGTTTATTGGAGACAATTGAACAAACACAAACAAAATAGGTACATAATCTGTAAGAACACTAACAGTGTCACAGGTCACACTTCATTTCCTGTTCTTTCTTTTACTGTCCGTGTTAAAAGTTTATTTTATTTTATATAGAATTAGTTTAATTTCAGTGATATAACGTTATCAACTTACATTGTACTTGTATTTATACGCATTAAGATAAAAGAGAAGTTGAATGCTTTCTTTAAACTCTTTAAATTAAATGATTTGTGCATGATACACTTGTCTTAAAGGCTTAAAACTGATCAAAGTGAAATCTAGACCTACAAAAACGTATAGGAAATAATCTATGAAGAAAATCTATTACTTTTTATGCTTGCGCATCCTAAATATAGCTATACTTATCCAACAAATCTATGCAATACTGTTCCTGACAGGAAGGTTTCTCACAATTTACGATAAACATATCTTTCATCTGTTTATACTATAAATAGTTTTAAATGTTCTATGTTGCATTCAATTTAGTTACTCAAAGTGAAATCCCCTTCGAGCTTTCTGAGTGTTGCGGCAGGTGCATTTGGATTAATGACAACAGGAGTTAAATAGATATAACTGTTTTTGTCTAGTACTTGCTAATAACAAAATATTATACTTTTTTATTAAAATAATACATAATAACAAACCCACGTTTTCATTTTCATAATATATAGAAAAAACGTTTTGTGTCAAACACTATTTTAAATACTACTAATTCTAACAGTACTTTTCTATCAATAAATGCATTTGCATCTGTTATAATTTGTCGGTTTCAAATATATTGAACTCATCATTTACCGATCCAGAATATTATAGATAGATAATTATTAATTATAATGACTTGTGTTTTGGCAAGTACATAACTTCATAATAATGATAATAACAATGACACCCGGCCATACGGGTCTATAATTAACTGACCTCGCTCACAGTTTATTTTTTATTCATATATAAGAGCGTATATACATATGGACGCAACATGTAAAATTGAAATATTATCATATCATAAACTTGAAAGCAAAGGTTTATGTTGGTTTTAAATTGGAAATGTATAACTTCTGGCGCTTTCAAATTAAAATTACACTGTTCCTACATCTTATCAAATTGATCTAAAATTACACTTGAAAATAACATTATTTTGATCAGATTTCAATATATTTTTGAATATAATTATTGACATCTTAACTATTAATAAATCAGTGAACATTTTTAAAGTTAAACATTTGTAACATATCTCGATATTTAATCTTAGATTTCCTTAAAGTAACTATGTAAAATAAAAGAACCCAATTCAAATGAGCTTCTACAGCATTGATCAACGTACGTTTTGAAAAGCGCATTATTCACATATGTCCTTAAAGCAGCCGATTTTATGTCTGCAAATCAAACTGTTGTATTATCATATTGTATGTCTGTGAAGCATTTATTATCATGTATTAAAATCAATATATTAGTTGCTTTCTTTTTCCGCGTGCCTACTTAATTTTTTGTTTCATATTATTAAAACTTTTATTCTTATTATGTTTTCTTTATATTGCATGTGTATTAATTGACAGATACACTTTAATTAACAACTGTATACCAGAATTTAGCTATAAGAATGTGAATATATAACGATGATGCATTCATGTTTTTGCTAAATCATATTCATGTATTAAATTAATTTTACTTTGAAAGTAACTGATAATTAAAATGGGTAGTGATATTGGTATATTCAACTTTAATTATTTTTTGCTTGATGGTATGTAATATGTATATACGTAAAATCGGACATTAACCCATATCAGCAATCTTTAAATGTTTATACAGGTGTTTTATCAGTTTTGTTTTGTATATATACATGAGATATTTAATGTAGATTTAGAGTATGTTTCAAGATTAGCTATTATAGGAAAACAAGATGTTTACCATAAAACTTTTTCAGAACCTAATTAATTGCAAAGGAAAGGGGGCAGTAAAACAAATTTCAATAGAAATACTTATAAACGAGGTAAAATCACTTATATACATATAAACAAGGTCAAGATACTTGACTTGGAATATTTTATTTTCTGTGTGGCACATCTAGGATTTAATCCTTTATTCCTTTATGAATGTAACAATATTAACACTAGCTGTCATATTTCAGTTACTTGATATGATGATCATATACCATATATTTACAAACTGTAATAATAAATAGATAATAGTGTGGTCTTTGCGTCTTTACGGACTTGGCACCGACACTTAAACTCTAGAATAATCCATCATTTTCAAGTCAAAATAGAACATTTGAGCCGCGTCACGACAAAACCAACATAGTGCGTTTGCGACCAGCATGGATCCAGACCAGCCTGCGCATCCGCGCAGTCTGATCAGGAACCATGCTGTTCGCTATCAGCTTCTCTACTTGTTATAGGGTTTGTAAGCGAACAGCATGGATCCTGATCAGACTGCGCGGAGGCTGGTCGCAAACCCACTATGTTGGTTTTGTCATGACGCGGCTCATTTATTTTACATTGTTCTTAAACGTTTCGGTTAACATTACCTTCTCGGGTTTACATTATATAGTAACACTTTCAGAGGGATGTGATATGTTCATGATATAATCCAAAAGTGTTCCTTTAATTTGTTTTAAAAAAAATTAAAAGAACATGTGTGTAGATAGTGCAAACCATTCATAATGTAATTATATACATGTTTATAATACTGCACGTTTGTAACGTCGCTATTCATTGGATAATCGTGACGTTTATAATATATGTTATTTTGGTTTTGGAGTGATATAATTATGTGGATATATTACCTGTCAAGATTTTATATCACCCGAGCCGTTAGGCGAGGGTGATATTTTATCTTGGCAGGTAATATATCCACATATATCACTCCAAAACCAAAATAATAATTTTATTACCCTTCCCCTGCCAAGTTAAGACGATTTTAATATAAATCAATGCTACTTCAAATGAAACGTCGAAACAAGATTCCCTTTAGGGTACCCCTTCACTACAACATGACGTCAAATAAATACATGACGTAATTTCTTTCGAGCCTAACGAATGTAAACAAGAGAAAAGGAGTCTGTTGAACGCACTTTTTTAAAATTAATATCAAGCTTTCACAAGGTCATATTTGTTTTCAATACTGATGAGAATATGTATCATTACTCTATTTTGGTAAATATTTTTTCATTTGACAGTTAAAAAGTGCTTGTAAATCGGAATTTACATCGCGTAAAATCAAACCGTACGCGCATCGCCACGAGTGAGACTAAAATAAAGTTTCCTTTTAAAAGGAAAGGCTTGCATAGTTGTGCCTTCATCCCAACATATTTAGTTGTTTTTATTTTTGTAAAAACGAATATCTTTGTCAAAACGTTTTGAAATCTATTCTCTATTGTATAAAACTAATAAAGAAAATAATCAATCGTAAAAATACTAACGTGGAGATCTATCTATCATACTGAAAGGAAACAAGTGTGCACATTTCATTTCCACTTCGTTACGTGGTACCAATTAATAATCATCGCTATCTATAGATCATCACGTGGTAAGGTTAATGATATGCATGGACTATTTTTAGATTACCTCC
>NW_026860509.1:0-54035 GCF_026571515.1 Ruditapes philippinarum | reverse complement strand
ACGAAATACACTTATCAGGGCAATCCTTTTCGCAGTTTGTACCGTATTTTCCGTCTACACAGTGCGTACATGGCCATTTGTAAAACGGCTTACATCGTTCACATTGACCTGTCCATTTATCACATTTGTTGTCGAGACACCCATCTGAGCACTTACAATTCAATCCAAAATATCCAGGATTACAGATAGTGCAACTTCCATTTAAATCACATGCCAAACATCCTTCAGGATAGTCAAATTCGCAATTATGTCCAAACTTTTCTGGAACACATTTATTGCAATAGTTTCCAACATGTGTTTCCTTGCATAAGCAGTTAGCCGTGATCATGTCACAAACATCGTCCTTGCACCCAGAGGAGCAGTTTTGATCGCATACATTGCCGTAAAAGCCATTTTTACATTCAGTGCATTCATTTGGTGAAGAACAAGCTGCGCATTTGTCTTGGCACGGAAAGCATACAGAATTAGACAGAAAATAACCTTTTGGACATGGCTGGCAATAAGTACTATTTAAATGAAATTCTTGGAGACACAAATCGCAAACCAATTGCGATTTGCAAGTCTTGCAGCCACTTGAACATTTTGAACAAACCTGGCCGTTTTTAAAATAACCAGTATCACATTCTAAACATCCGTCAGCCGATGAACACTTTTTACAACCTTTCATGCAAGGCTTACAAACAGTGTTATTTGTATTATCATGTCGAGCATAAAACCCAATGTCACATGTTTTACACCTTTTATGTGATGAACAATCCTTACAACCTTTTGGGCAGCTTTTGCATTCCTCCTCCAGCTTATAATATCCTGTTTGACACTCATAACAGTAACCGGTTGACTTACATTTGCAGCCAACCGGACACAGTGGTTCAATAGATTCTAAAAAGAAATATTATTTTTCTTAGAATAGTAAACGCTTATTTGTATACTTAGATTAGTTCAAGACACGTTAGTTCCACCATTTAATCATAACATTTTCAAATATATTTTTTTATTAAACCTCATTTCCAATGGATCCATTATTAACCAATGCATCATGTCAAAGAGATGGAAATAAGACATCCAACTCTCCTTCGTCGCTTGAAAAAAACGTTTTGTTCTAAGTGCCATTTTGTTGTTTATTGAGAAAAAAGCATGTAAAGATTTAGTATTGTATAACTTTGTTATTTATTGTCTGATTTTGAAATTTAAAAACTACTTAACGTGGTGTCGGAAGAACAACTCACTATCGTTAAAGATATGTGGATTTTAATACTTCCTTGCTTAAACAAACTAAGGAAACATTGGAGATAGAGCAGTCCTTGTAACTTTTTTTTTCAAAAACTGTTAAAATCAAAGTGTTCAATGTGACTTAGAACATTATGTATTTCAAGTTGAAGTGATTTATGTCACATAAAACAGTATGTTTTAAAACAGTATGTTTTAAAACAGTATGTTTTATCTTATAAAGGCTACCAAAATGATCTTGCCTAATTATCCCTTGATTAGTTGTCTTTAAGACCACACTATCTCGTAGACCATATCCATCTATGACATTTGAAATTGTATTAAAATCCTTGAATCCAGTACATTATTAAATGACATTAAAACATTATTATAAATAAATAAATATAAAATACCCACATTAATTTTTTTGACATTTTTATCTATTTCTATAACTTTAGCCATTACAATTAAATACCTTCAAATTGATTCAATGTCTTGAAAAAAAAGCTGTAGACGCAAACTGGAATAGAAAACTTTCAAATCCTCAAGAATGCGTGAAAAATCTTTCAAGATTTTGTTTTCATGAAAATTCTAAAGATGCTCAAATTCAAATTCTTTCCAAAAGTTTGAAATAGTAGAAGTTATATTGTAATGCGCTTTACACGTTCTGTTTGTGCTCGTAAGAAGTTCTTCTAATTGTAAGAATTAAAACAATTGTGGCTAAAACTTAAGTAGGCAATGAAAACATATATGTTAAAAAGGCCTTAAAGGTAGTAGAAAGTATGACTTATAGTTGAAAAATGTCATATTTAAAGATTGTCTGTTTACAAAACATTACAAACATAATGTCATATAAATATACATTCAGAAATTCAAAGACAAATTACAAGACAAATTAAATATACGTATAAAAACTTTTTTACATTAAAGTAATCAATTAGTTATAAAACATTCATGCATTCTAAAATATAGATTGTTTATAAACGCTTAATATCTATAAATTTTCTAACAGGCCCGTTGTGCCCCAGAAATACTTTTATCTTTATCTCTCAAAAGCTTAATATTTGGAGTTCTATTATAGTTTCCAAAAAAAGTTCCACATTGGCCAGTAACCTAAACAATCTTATGCTTTTATTTCTTATTTGCGTAAGTACAGTTACAGTCATTTAGTATTTTGAATACAACATAGCGGGTGTCCTGCCATCACGTGATTAAATGCAATGTTTTGATACGGTACTTTGGATTTAGAACAGTTTGTTACATATGCCCCACAGGTCACGTGACATTTATCGATGATATGATTGGTCCAATAAGTTAGAACATTCTATACTGAATTTGTGGAGTTAGAACAGGATGGTTTTGTTGTAATTCATTTATGAAGCTCTGAAGCACTTATATAAAATGCCGATGAGATAAAACAGTCCATTACGGACAAAATTGTGTATATAACTTGCTTTTGGAAAATTTGGAGATAGTAGAACTTTACAGTTTTCAAGCGACGATTTTTACAATATCTGTTAAAATCTAGATTATCTGTGAAATATTTACTTGTATTTGCTTTTTTTTTTAATTTTACAATACATGATGAATCAATTACCTACCACAGCACACGATTACTAAAAACAAAACTGTTAATGTCGAGGATAACATCTGAAAATAAAAGGAAATATGATAAAACCTGAGACAAACAGTATGTCACTAAATATCCTATTGTTTTTGTTTACTCAACTGATTCTTGACAAAGAGTCATTTTCAGCCTCGAATACATGACACATATCAGAAAAGGTCTTTTTTCTGTCTTTAAGTTGTTTGTAGTTCATCAGAGAAATGATTAAGTTTTTGTTGTCCAATCCTTTCCATTTTTATTTTTTTTTAATTTATTTAAAACGCAAAATGTTGAGATTTATTTTAAATTCATTTAAATTTTTCATTATTTTGTATTTAAAATGTTTTGTCTAAAAATGCACTGTTTTGCATTCTTTGATATTTTATTCATGTTCATCCGATACGGAAGTTATATGTCGAACAATAAAAAAAGACACGAATTGATAGTATAAGGCGACACATAACTTTATTTTAATTCAATCTGATTCTGATCAAACATATTGATTTTCTTAATACGCTTCTAGTATATATCGTAGTAAATAATAATATACACTTACAGCTTATAACTGACAACGTCACTTAGAAAAAGTTGTTATTTACCTGTCTTAAACGACTCTCTCATACAAACATAATTTATTTTAAAGTTCTTCCGTGCAATATTCATCTTCATTGTGAGAAAGAGGAGCAAGAGAATTATCAGGAAAACAATAACTTTCTATAAACATTTGTATTTGTTTGCATCATTTCATTGTTTACTTTATAAATTGAAGAATTATCAATAGAATGAGTTTCTGTTGATAATATTAGTCAGAAATCAATAAACTTTCAGCGTTTTCACTGCGTAATGCTCTAAAAGAAATTACTTTTTAATAACATTTTATCAATCAAATGTGTTACCTGAGTACAAAACTCAATATTGAATACATATTGTACTTAAAATATTCTCATTAATTTTTTTCTAGTCGAAAATATCTATTATAAATCCAGACTGTATTCCATGTTCTTTTAAACATTTTACATTATTTATTACAAAACAGATTCTATTGCCCTAGCACACAGCTGCAAAACATTCATTGTTTAACGGTCTCGACTAGCGGTCAGTTATTCGGCCTTTTTCTCAAGAGCAATTACTAAGAAAAAATATATGATCGTGTATTCTTTGATTTTGCAAATCATACGTATGACCAATAACCAGGAAGAAAAGTAAATAAAACAATAAAATTGTCGTAGTTACAAACAGTTTCCGGAAAAAGTTTGCAAATCCGGAATTTTCGCAAACTCAGCTACCCTTTCTTAAGTAATAAGACAATAAATGAAGAGGAAGAAAAGTAAATAAAACAATAACATTGCCTTAGTACATGAATTTACCATTCATGGTATGACGGTTGAAATACTGATATGAAAAACAATAAATCCGGATTATTTTTGTTCCATGAAAAGACAAAGTAGGAAAAAAAATAAATCTCTCTAAACTATATTTCAAGTTAATAAAGTTTTAAGCACTTTTAAATGTATATCATCATTTGAACCGCACTTCAGTTTGTTCTGAAAGTCACGTAGACTAGTTTCATTTGAGTAATTACGATCATGGTCAACTCAAAATTGGACTCAAATCCACCAATTTGGAATAAATAGCAAAACCAGTGTCAACATACAGAAGCTTTTAAAACTGCTCCTGTATCCAATTCATAAGTATGGAAAAAGTTATTAGATCAAAGCAGTGCTGTGAAGGAAACTACACAATATATTTTTTTTCGTATATAGTGAAAGGTATTCTTTTCTCCATTAGTACACAGGGTCTTCTTTATAGAATGAAAAGGGCTCAAAACCCTTACCCAGGCAAAATGCCCTGGATATTTTTGCGAGACATGGACATTTTATTTGATCAACAATTTGTTTTTTTTCTGTATATAAAGTGTATACAATTTTCTCCGGCCGACCGTTAAAATACTATTCGTATTCTTCCGTTGCAGATATGTGTTTCCATTAATTAGGACAGGTTGTATTAGAGCGATCTATGGCCAAAAACACTATCCCAAGCAAAATGTCCGTAAATTTACGCGTGGCATTTGATGTTGTTGTTGTTGTTGTTGCTGTTGTTTTAGACCAGTGATTTTTTATTTCTATAAATTCAGTGTGAAAATCATCATTTCTAGAGACAAATGTTAAAATACCATATGTCTTATTCCGTTGCTGATTCGTTTTTCTATTAAGTTGTAGGGTCGTCTGTACATCAATATAAGGCCCAAAGACGTAAGCTTTAGGGAAATGCCAGGGGAGATTTCCGCGTGGCATGGTCTTTTGCTGGACCGTTGATTTATTCTTTCTGTATATACAGTTGTATATGATAACATTTTGGTGATAACTTGCTTAATTGAAATAAAAATTTCATAATTATATTATCGGCCATGTACGTGATATGATATAGATCTATGTAAAGTGAAAGAAGGATGCTTGCAATCTGTAAAATATCAAAATCGTTGTCTGACATTGAATTCAGTTTATGTATGAGTTTTGGTGTTTGAAGTTGTTTTGAATTTCATCCAGTAGTTTTTTAAGTTATGCTCCGGTCAAGGAAACGTTACAAAGGGCAATAACTCTGTAATGAGTTAAGATGGAGTTATGGTTCTTGTGTACTGCACTTTATTTCTCAATGTGCTTGACTTGACCATTCTATGAAGATGTATTGAATTCCAACCATTAGTTTTTAAGTTCTGCTCCGGACAAGGAATTCACCGGACCCCTGGACCAACCGACCCTCTTGTGACTCCAATACCCCCTCCCCCACCCTTATCCCAAGAATAACAAAATAAACTTCATTTCGGGGCTATAATAGATAATATATTTGGATAAAACTTAAAACTTTTCAAAATTAACGAAATGCTTGTTTTTTCGCTCAGAAAAGACCTTAAATTAATTAAACTTTCTTAGTATAAGTCGCCTCCATTTTATGTCAGTGTCGTTTTCTATGGTCATGTGAAGTTTGTGGTGGTACATGAGGGCGGTGTGAAAATTCAAGTCTTGTGTATTTTTTACTTAGTGTATCGATTTGATATTTTCTACTTTGGTCAGACCGAGAAATATGCAAAAATGCAGTGGAAAGACACACATCAAGGAGAAAATTTGTTTTGTAGGCTCACCTTTTATAATCTGCATGTCTTTCAGCTGACACTGATTATGCGTCGATCAATGTTCTACGCTGCACGTTAACATATTACTTACACGAAAATAATCATGACAATTGTAGCTACTTGCTCTTTAAAGTGAAAAAAATGAGTCACTCTTCTTTGTAAAATTAATTAAGTCGGTCTCTTTGATGACATTCTCATGTTGATTATCTATAATTTATGAAAATACTACAGGTATACACATAATCATGCATATGTTAACGTTTCTACATTAAATTTTTCAAAATTGTCATGTGTAAAAATTTAATTCTGCTTCATTCGTTGCTAGGGAGGATGTGGTAATATGCAATTATCACTTCAGGAAATGAATAGGCTCAATTAAACAGAGAATGCAACATTTTCAAATTTGTACGTTTAGTTTGAGATTTGTTTTTCTCTATTTTCTTTACATAAGCAAAAAAAAAATCAAGATCAATAAAGAAAGGCGGCGTTCAATGAACGCAAACCCGACACGACCCGGCAACAAGAACCAGGGGCAAGGAGCCAAGGAGGACCTCAAATAAATAGAGGACGACAAGCCATCAGTGTATGAAGATTTGACACGGAGGGGTACACCAACATAAACATTGAATTAAAATAGATTTACTGTTACAGTAAGAGTTGTTTTAATTTTCAATAACAAATTTCATTTTTAAATATATGATTGTTACATAGTTAAAAATTAAACAATAAAGATGTGAAAAGATGTAATAAAAAGGAACAAAAAAATAATTAACGATAAATAATAAATACCAAATATAATTGTATAAAAAGACTATATTTGGAAAAAAAGAACACTTTATACAATTTGATGCAGGGAATTAACATGACATATTTCTCAAAAATAGTGAGCATTCAACAATATGATTGATACACATAACGTAATGAAATATGTACAAAACGTTATATGGCAGCAATAGCGTTTCATACAATTTATTTTAGTTCTATCATTATCATAAAAAACAGCACATTAATAGGTTGACATTTTTATCATTGACGATCGTCCTTGTATATGGCGTAGTGGAACGTCATGTCTTATCTTTTTGAACAATAGTGAATACGAGAAATTTATATACATATGTTTACGAAATAAGTAAATAGAAATCATGGTTAAAATAAAAGACCTTTTTCAATATTGTGCAATAGTTCTAAATGTCCTTTATGATCACTTTTATCTGTAAATACTGACCATATACTAAGCCTGAAACTCGTGAACGTTAAGCAAATTTTAAGAAAACTACTTATTATCGACCTTACTATATATATAATGTACTCGATGCCATAGCTTATCTTTCATATATTATATGATAAGAGCTGAAAAGGTCATAACCTACGTCATTTACAGCCTTTGTTATCTGCGGCTAAAGACTTAAACTTGTTGCCTCTGAAAGGAAGTGCAAGATGAAAAAGAAAAAAATGAGTAAGTTACTTACATATAGTATAGAAGAAATTGAATATAAATTATATTCTGAATAAATAATAGAAGTAATTGAACATAATCATATTCTGAATGAATCATAGAAGTAAATGAATATAAACATATTCTAAATAAAATATTAAATGATTACAATATGTCCTCTATTTTGTTACCTGTCTTCTTGTTGTTAAAAAAAGGTATATTTTCATAAAACGTAAATATTATAATGAATAGTCTTAGTCTTGATAAAGACTACTCATGAGAGAAAAAGCAGCATTCGACATTAACTTTGTTAATAAAGCATTTATCAATTTTTCTTACATAGAAAGTTCAACATCAACAACACGTCGTATTTTATATTTAACATATATTTACGCGTATCACTAAATTTTCAAGTTGGCGGCATGGCCGAGTGGTTAACGCGTCGGACTAGTAATCTAATGATCGCTAGCCGCATGGGTTCAAACACTGACAGGGGCAAGTCGTTGTTTCCTTGAGCAAGAAACGTTACACTCATTGCTCAGTCTGGTTCCAGGAGCGGATTCGAAAGTGTGTTCATAAGCTAATAGCTTCCTACACAATCGAACTAAAATAAATTCTGTATAAACCAAAACATGTCATGCGTTCGGATATATATGCATAATACAAAAGTTAGCTATAATAGTTGAAATATATAAAACCCCATTATGGACAAACGTATGCGTGATGAATAATACCGTTAAACGTATGTGAAAGCTGAATTGCTAAGCAAACCGATTTTAAATCAATAACTTTAACTTCAAACATTGACATGTGCTTTTTTTGTTAAAACATGTTGTTGTGAAATTTTTATTGTATCCACTAATCTGATGCTTAGAATTAATCAGGTCATCCTACTACAACCCTGAATACCTGGATAAATTTAGACACATCTGCGTATACTGTAAAAAGTGTTTATGATGCTTTGATGTATTTTTTAACTTAAGGAACGGTTTTAACGATTATAGTTGATAATATGTAGTGCGTATTATTTCAGATGACGCATTATATATATTGATTTTGATAGGCCTTGTCGCTTCGTCAGGTTTGTTACTGTTATTGCGCTTGTTTAAACTTTTATTTCCAACAAACATACTAATAACTTTAATTCTGTCTTTCTTCTTCTATTGTTTATCACTTCGTATAAAATAAGACTTTATGATGTAATAAAATACTTAACCTTTACTTACTAATCTTTGAGTTAAGTTTTATTATATACCTATACATTGTATTCCTTAAATTCACGCAAATTTTGAAGCAAGCCCGAATGCGCTTCAGCGAATAGCAAATTCGTTTTATGTCAGTGGCGAATACGGTTCCATATATATATATATATATATATTAAAACGTGATATATGTTCCTTGTGCAGTGTTGAAATAGGTAAAATAATAATGTTTAAGAAATAACAAACTATGTATATTCGGTAGCGCTTTCAGTGCTTTCTTCGCATATCTTCAGCCGAAACTTTAATAAACAATAAACATATAAACAAATGACGTAACGTCATGAAAAAAAGCGGGAACGTTAAATGATAACGTATTTCCCGGCAAACACAATTATGGTTATTTATACTGAAAAATTATAATATTACGGACATTGAGCATAATCCGTACAATCTGGCAGTGAATTAATGACATTTATTAAAGGAGGTAATAAAATTCACAAGTTAATGATTTTATGGCACACAAATTGTATGGTAATTAACAATTTTTACTCAATAATATTGGTAAATAAACGGACAATTGGATTGAATAAAATCGCAAGCGTTTCTTTCATAATTAAAAAATGAAGAGATTGTAATAAATATGATGTACTATATATATATACCTTGTTAAACGATTATTACAATGAGCATTTAGCTGTGGTTTTAATAACTTGATTAAAAGTTTTTCTTTTTCTTCTCTAAAATTGTCACTTTCGATTAATATTCTTATATAGAGGGGAAAATGCTAAATTTACCTCCCTGAACAATTATGTAAATGTTTATTTACTTGTAACATTCTGAGTTCTTCAGTGTTTGTTTGTTGCCTATGTAAAGTCATACGTTTACATAATTCATTTTTTGTTTGGCCAATATAAAACTGTTTACAGTTGTCACAAATTATTGAATATATCACATTTTTTGAAACACAGTTCATACTTTGTTTTATCTTAAATGTCTTACTGTTACAAAATTGTATTTCATTTCCTTCTATTAGAGAAGGACATGTCTTACACCTACTCCTGTTGCATTTAGAAACTGTTGTTACAGTATTATTTGTCATGTCGAACTTTGAAGAGGTTAAGATGTTTTGAAGATTTTTTGCTTGTCTTTTACTGTTTATAATTCGCTTCTTTTCTAAAACACTGTTCATCCTTTCACTTTTTCGTAACACATTCTCACAAGATCGAATTGCTTGGGAAATATTGGTATTTTGGGATTAAATGTTGTTACACATGGGATAACGTTGTACTTGTTGTTAGCTGTTATGTTTTTCTTCAGTTTTGATGGGGACCTTTTAATTTTTCAGTATAAATAACCATATTGTGTTGCCGGGAAATACGTTATTATTTAACGTTCCCGCTTTTTTCATGACGTTACGTCATTTGTTTATATGTTTATTGTTTATTAAAGTTTCGGCTGAAGATATGCGAAGAAAGCATTGAAAGCGCTATATATATATATATATATATATATATATATATATATATATATATATATATATATATATATATATTAGCACCAGTCTATTTTTCTAAGTTGGTTTCCAATCTAAGTTGTGCATTATGTAGTATTTGGAAACTTGGACAGATACATTAAAGGCGTTGCAAAAAATAACTACATTATAAAAGGAAAATCATGTTGTAGTGTCTTTCTATGGCGATATATTTTGCTACTTGCATGGTGTGAAAATTGATATCACACGAGACCGAATCAATTTTCGAACGCTGCTAGCTCGTAATAAAAACAAAGCATCAGGAAGCTACTTAAACGTAATATGTAATTATCTAATTTATGCACCTTTTCAGAATCACTTCAATGTTACAGCTGCTCAAATGTTGCCAATATAGATGGATGCAATGTCACAAGGTCGTGTTCAATTGGTCAGGTAAAGAGGAAAGAAATATATTTTCTTAACTTAAATCCTCTTTAAACTTTTTCATTAATCCTCTGTTATGCGTGCAAGGACCGGTTGTTTCAATGATGCGTTTCCATAAAGGCAAACAATACATGGCGTAAGAACACATTCTTTTTTTTACCAAATAAACTGATAGAAATTCGAATGTCTATTCTAAGCTAAATCATCTGTTGTTGTAAATGAATCGTCCGGTATATCAAGAGCTTTGCTGTTAATTGGATAACTTATTTCATGTAAAATATACACAATGCTACATTTACAGTCCTGTTACCGCAATGTGTCACTCGGGGAACAAAGTCTCGGCTGTGTTGACAATAAGGTAAATGTCATCTTTATACATGAAATTCATTACACCCATTAAATCGTTCTGGTAGAAGTTCGTTTCTTAGCAAAATCTATATTCTTTCTAAATCCTTCTTATGTTAATAATTTGATTAATCCTTTGGAAAATGTGACTTAAGTACGGACAAAAACATCATCTGATAGTTATTGTTTATTATAAAGACTTAATACTGCACACATACGGCTGAACGCTTCACATCAATTGAATAGTCTTGAGAATTTTAATTCTGCTGGATGTAGCATGCTCAAGGTGAATATAAGTGGAATATATTTTATAGTTGTAAAGCATACAAAAGTAGATACAATTATAGATAGATACGAACCATTGCAATATATAATAATGTCCTTTGTCTAATATTTGTTTGGAAGCATAACATTGACTGGTATAAGTAATGCTATTTTCCTGTAATATGTTGAACTGAGCAAATGATGATTTAATTTTACATATCCGTTGAAATAAAATTTTAAAAAGAAAGTTTTGAATGTATGAATTTATTTGTTTGAAACATTTTTAGAGATGTGATTCACATGCTGCAGTTTCTACAATAGTTGGGCGAAGTGTTGTTTTTAGGAAAGCATCAACGTGTTTCGAATGCTGTTCCACTGATCATTGCAATACCGCCCTATGTCACAATACCGACAGTAAGTATAACCACATGTTTATACACGAATTTATTCTAAAACTAAGAAAACTATTTAAAACTTGAATACCCCCGACGAACACCAGCATTTCAAATGACCGTTAATAAATATCAGTTGCTCTTTGTATCAATGGTCGACTAAAGTACAACATTACAAGATTGATTTGAGGCTTGTGAAAAAAGTAACTTTAAGTTAATTTGCAACTATATAAAGAATAAATGATGCATGTAACCACTATTAGTTTAACGACATTAAAGTTAATATTTATATAGGATTGTCTAAACACAATCCATCTTTTTAAACATTATCTTAATTAAAGTAGTTCTATTAGCACAAATGCTTCAAATTATCTTACATATATCAATTATTTTAAACAAAGTTTTCAAAATTTTTAATAATGATTAACCATTAATACCATTTCATAGGATTGAACATTATTTCGGTCAACTACTGTAAGACGACTGACAATAAATTGGTACAATTACTGGTACAATTGTATGTAATGTTTTAGCTAAGGTGTGTATGGATGATGAATCTGTGGACTGTGCAAGAATGAACTCTATATTCAGTATATGTAGTGATATTCCGCACGCACGAAGTGTATGCCCAAGCTTTTGTGGACTATGTAATGTCGGTATGAATCGATTTTATTCAATTTATAGATAAATATTGTTACTTTCTGGTTTGATGAAATGACAAGCTTCAAGAACTTTGTTTTAATGATGTATTGGAAACATATGAGTGTACAGTAGCATGAATATTTATATAGTTTATAAGCTTATAATTTATGGAGAGTGTAATTATGCCTGTTTTTGATTTGCAAATTTTCTATCAAATTTTCGACTACAAAGGGACATCAGAAAATTCATTTATACATTTAACAATTATCTAGTTCGAGGTTTGAAATTTACAAAATGTGTATCTTTAATTGTTATATAGTTTAGCAAAGACTGGTTACTGCAATATCAATATGAAGAAATACTAAATGGTTGAATGGCAAATATCAACATGCTTAGTTATGTTATTATACAAGTTGATATTTCATGCGCTTTAATTTGATTGGTTAATAAAGTGACTAAAATTCTTTATTGTAATACTGCACCTCGGTAGAAATGTTTCCGTTTTGCTAATTTCCATATAAAGTTGACGGCAACTGGTCTTTATGGTCATCTTGGAGCACATGTGATGTTACCTGTGAAAACGGACACCAGACTAGAACCAGGACATGCACAAATCCAGCACCAAAGCATGGCGGCCTCGATTGTGTTGGAAGTGGAAGTGACACGAAAGGATGCCACAAACAACAGTGTCCAGGTCTAACTATTTACTTATCATAACCTGTTTTAGCTATAATTCGGAAAACTGCCACATTAAAAAACATATTAATAAGTACTTTTTGATATACAAGTAAAATTGTTCTCTGCTTGAATATAAAAGTTATCCAATGATTATAATTATACTATTTATATTGCTTGATTTACAGTTCATGGTGGATGGAGTGTATGGTCACAGTGGGGTACATGTTCAGTAACATGTGGCATGGGCTTGCAACGTCGTACAAGGACTTGCTCTAATCCGCCTCCAAGTCTTGCTGGAAATCATTGTTTCGGAGACAGGTCTGAAACACAACTGTGTATGCCAGCTCCTTGTGCAAGTGTGTATTTCATAACAAAAGTTAATCTAATTGTTTAAAAGTAAAGTTCTAACAAAAATATAATATCTGAACGTCTATAAATAATTACCTATTGGTTGTTTGCAAAGCAAATTAGTAAACAAACAATGTTTTGCTACAGCATCTTGAAGTAGAGAACTTTAAATGCTTTAAAGGTGCACAATGGCAACCGACCAGGAAACAAATAGAACGAAATAAATTAATATATACTTTAATTTTTTTATTACGCTTATCATAAGATATTTTACAGACGGTGGTTGGAGTGACTGGACATCATGGAGTTCATGCAGTGCAACTTGTGGTGGAGGAATACGGTCTCAAACGAGGTCATGCTCGAATCCTCCTCCTTCACCTTATGGTCAATATTGTCTTGGGTCACATGACAGAGTTGAATCATGTGCAAATAATAACTGTGGTAAAACATACGACAAAACTTATGAGATAGTTTGTACTATAGAAATAAAGTGTTTGTGTTCATAACCTGGATAATACACGTTGAAGTCAAACATATGCAATATCTTTATCTTTAACTAAACATAAAGTTTGTGATAAATAGTACTTACTTTGAAGTAATGGACAGTCAAGTTAATCTGATTAAAGATTTTATTGTAATCACAACTCCAAACGATGATTCACATATAGAACAAATTCAACTCGTCGTCATTTGATTGCCTTTCTTGTGTATATGATATAAAATACTATAATGTTTTGATTAGATTGTATTGTTTACATTAATGATGAATAATGTTTTAAACTGCTCTAATATTACATGCCCGAATACACAGATTATTTCCCTTACAGAAACGAAACACTGCGCAACCAATCCTTGTGTACACGGTCAATGTTTTGAAGTTCTTCACGATTTCCTTTGCTCTTGTGACCATGGCTTTGAGGGTCGTTACTGCAATAGTTGTATGTGCTAATTAATGATTTGATATATTATTTTTTTCTATTCCATATTTTCCTTAATATTTCATATAATGCAAACATGTGCTTTATTGTGTTAGAAAATGCAGGATCGTAAAATGTTATTAAAATGAGGTTTCGAATTAAATCATTAACACTATTTGCTTTTGCTGCAATTGCTAAATCAGAAAATATTTATCCTTTATTAGTTAAAATCAAAATTGACAACCCTATTTATTTACTTATTTATCTACTTATTTTGTTTATTTTGGCTTTTATTGTATAATCTTTGAATTAAACTCAGTCCAACGCTTATGAGAACAAAAATATATTCACAGCAATTTGATTTTGTTATGTTGTTATTCACTTAAAAGGTAATAATTGGAATTAGTTAAAGACATGTGTTATAGTTACAAAATTGTGTAGAGTTACAAATAGATATAAAGCCAGAATGATCTTTAAACTCATGTAAAACAATTGTAACCGAGCTTATTTGAATACAATATTTATTTTTATTGAATTTCATATTTATTCATGAAAAACGTATTGAGACTTCAGTAAGTTTATTATATTGTAGCTGCGAGTCATTGCCAACCTGACCCATGTATCAATGGCCCTTGTGTTGACATGCTAAATGATTACACATGTAACTGTTATCATGGTTTTGAAGGACGACATTGCAACACTTGTAAGTATTGGTAGAATTTTAATACAACATGTATCTTTTACTAACGATATTTATACTGTAATGGCACTTACATCGAAATTTGATATATTTCATGTTTGAAAGTCTATATAAATGAATTTTAATGCAAAACTGTAGCGTGAAACTTAAAATGAAAGAGAAGAAAACAAACATAATGAAAAAGTATACTTTCATGTTGATTTGACATACTATGCGCAAGAGTTTGCAATGTGTACTTTTTATCTACTTTTAACTATCATTGATAATGATCAGATCAGATTTTATCGTATTTTGTTCTAGGGGAAATTGCTACACAGGCTGCACTATCTGGACGGCCTATAGCATGTGGCATATTCGGCAATGTGGATGGTCATTATCAACAGTAACTTTAAATACTTCAATTTGTCAAAATCTTTACTTATTCTTCAGCAAGTTCACCATGCAAGTCAAACCCATGTAAACATGGTCAATGTTATGAAGGTAAAACCGGATATTATTGTGCTTGTGAAGATGGTTTTGGCGGAAAGCAATGCGATATATGTAAGTTAATGTAATCATACATTGATAAAGTAAATGCCATTATGATCAATATTTTTTCATAAAAAAAATTATTTACTTATAGTTTACATATTAATAAATTATATGTGTTATAAAACCATGACCATGCTATCAATAACTTGTTCGAAAGTTTGCATTTTGCTGCCATTCACTATCAATAAAATTATGATACAGAATCCATATAAGTAGCTGTACTGTCTGCCATTGTTACCATTACATTGCTTCATTTCTTTATCCCTGCTCAACATATCCAAATTAATACTATCTTCAGAAACACTATGATTTTGATGTTCACCGTACAAAATTATGAAAAGACTATACCTACTTTTGAATTTGTAATAGCACATTTTATCGTTTAAGGGATTTCAATAACAAATACAACAAGAATATCGTTGAGGCGATGTTTGATCTCTGCATCTGCACATCTGTCAATCTATTCGATTCAAATTAGTAAATATAGTATGTAAGAGCAAAATTGTAAAAAACCATTTTTAACAGTGACCTTTACCCGAAGAAAGTTATCCCTTATTCCATCCAAAGTTAGAGGACAACCTTCCAATTATAATAGACATCAGTCAATAAATTAAGGCTGCATTAGAAAAATCGTTAAAATCCTTTTTTGAACAATCTAGTAACTTTACCCATGACCGACCAAGTTATTTGCCTAATGAATAAAAATGACAGGTGTCAAAGAATAAACGCTATTTTGAACACAGGGTACATGACTTTAGTGTCATCCTGTCTCATTACTTCACAAAAAAGTAAGAGGGCCACTTAAAGTATTTACATACTAAGTATGAAACATTAAAGTTGTATGAACAAAACTGTTAAAATACATTCTATGCAAAATTGAACCTTGGCCAAAGTTATAAAAGTTACATCAGAAAATAAATTAAATGCTACACGTATACATTTTAGGGAGATTATTAAAAAATAAGCAAGGTAGCATTTCAGATCGTTGACAACACACATCCTCTCTCTTGTCTCTATTACCGTGTGCCTTGTTAATATAATTTTTTCAATGTATTTCAAGTTATTTTCCGGACAACCACAATAATGTACCATAAAGGAAAATAATTTAACTAAGTGATGTAGATTCACCGTTCTTTAACATTCGTTTAGTTAGTTTGGTTTAAACATGTTTTATTTTAAACATTTTCACACCAACATATATTACATACAATCAATAGTTACATAATATATTGCTGAAAAAAGGATTAGATCCGACAGCATACAATGCTTATAGAGGTCTTTTCATTCGTTTCTTCTGATTAGTTTCTATAAAGGTGTAAAGTTTCATTAAGATAGTATTGGCAGTTAAGAAGATATACTCCGGTCAAGCATTCATTAAAAAAAAAAAATAAGTATCATAAAGGTAGATAACTCAAAAAGATAGAATTATGACTTATGTACACTGCACTGCAAGTATTAAGCAAGGTATATTTATGGTTCTTCGATATTGCACTTTCTTTTCCTGGCATCTATCACAGTGTGGACATTTAATCATATTCCTTCAATACTGTTCGAGTTTTTTACCAGACAAGCATTAATAAGCTTCATAAAGAAACTAGTGATTAGATTCTTTGACACTGCATTTATATTATTGACATTTTAGAATTGATAGACATTTTGAAAATAAGGCAGATAATTCATAAAAGCAAAGAAGAGTAAATATAAGGACGGACAGACAGACGTACTAACGAGACAGTACTTTTATAACTTCTTCGTTGTTCTCTCTTTTGTTCATTTAAGCCAAATTAAAGAAAATAACGCATAGCAATCGGACTAATCGGCATCAAAGAGAAAGTACAGTTAACTATTATTCATGTAGTTGCATTAAAATGTTAGCTCGGAAGGCCGGACGGAAGAACGGACAAACGATAAGCATAAAGATTTCGCTGCTAATAGTAAAAAGCCATGTTGGACCACACATATATGCAGACTTGCCTTACTCTCTCCATGTTGCAAAGTCTAAATATCTTTTCTTCTTCATTTGCCTCTCATTTTATGCTTTCAGCGGACTATTACTGTAAATCAAATCCGTGCAAAAATGGCATATGCATTTCTGGACATTCTGATTATTCATGTAACTGCAGTGAAGGATTTTATGGAAAACACTGTGACGTCAGTAAGTTAGTTCACACATTCACCAATGCAGTACTTTAATTACGTAGTTACTTTTTTTGCTGTAGTCTATATGATGTGTATGCGATCTTATATCTGTACCGGTTTTGCGTCATGAAACGCGTATAGATACTAGTATGAGGTAAAAATAATTGTTTGGTGTCATTTGAACAACAACATTCACATTTCTTTGAAGAACTTGTTAATTTGTTACCACTTCAAACCATTGAAATAAACTTTTCGATTTCGAGAAACGGTATAATCATACAAATCATATTTTATAGAAAACCGTTCTCAGTTTATTTGAAATATCTTCATGGATATCGTTTATACAACATGTTTCTGCTTATATAAACATCAGGTGTTGTTTTAAATTCTAAGCAAAATTGCTATGAACTAGTGTATTTTACGTTTTAACAGCAAATGCAACGGACTGTTATGATATTATGCAGAGGAATATAGCACGTAAGAATGGTTTGTATAACGTCACTTTATGGAGATCTAAAGAGCTGAAGGAAATATACTGTGACATGGACTCAGGCTTGGGTGGATGGACGGTATGCAGCAGACTATTTAGTTTCCATAACTAAACTTTTTCCATCAATTACGGAAAAATTCTAACTTTCATCGTTAATAAAAGAAAATATAAAATTCAATTCCGGCATTCACTTAAATGGAGTTGTAAAATTGTATCATTCGATTTTATATTGCATGAAGATGACGCATTAGCAAATATGTTAGTTTTTGACATAAAACTTGTAAATTGTTTCTTTGAAATGATTCGTCATTATCTTTGTTATATTTATTCATCAAAGTATCTTTCATTTTGTATTTATTTCTAAATGTAACTTAAAGTGAAAAAGCAAGGTAGCGATACATTAATCAAGTTGAACACCTTCCTGGTGTTTTTTGTTATGTTACTACACTGGTAAGGCAAAACAGAAGGCATCGCATTGCACCATCCTTCCTCGCAATTTTGACCACCAAATCTACATATTTGACTGACGATTTTCAGGTTACACAGATTTCTTGTACATCATAAAAATACTTGCGTTAATGACTAGTCTTATGGTATCTCCAGAAAAATTGTCCATTCAACGAAACAGGCAATATTACAAGAAGAAGAATACTTGCAATGTTGCGTTCAAATGTAAACAAACGTTGTCAATAACAATTATACATTTCATGTTTTATGTTATACCAATGTTGCACTGTTTACGAATGTTCCAATATGAATGCATATAGAACGTTATATTGTTAAATATTGCGAAAAACACGAGGAAATGAGGGTTATCGGCTAGATATACATGTATGTTAGTTTTTGCAACGATTTGTCTACTTGTACACTGTAAAAAAATGGATAATAGAAGATCACAGTATGACATCGAAATTCTGTATTATATTAAGAATCGTCATATCCTTGGCATTAGTTTCGATCCCAACAACATCCGTTCATTGTATATATTTGGTGTGTGAATCTGTTCGAATTGAAAAAATCTCCATTGGTACAATTGATGTAACACAAATTTAGATTACCCTATGGTGTGGACTTAATTTGCCCTACTTTAATTAAAATAGTTTAATTATGCAGAATTGTAAATTTAAATAATATTTTTCTTAAACACGTTATGCATTTCGTTTCTCAAAAAGGCGTCCCGACGCGTCACTGACGTTCGTGTCTAAAGATAAAAGATCGGGAAACGTATCGTCTGCTTTATTAATTTATAAATAGAGAGCAGACTTGCAGATTAGTCGCATCGAGGTGTATCTTTATTGCTTTTGTATTTTATCGTCGGCAGATTTCATTTCCATCTTAATTCCTTTGATACGATAATATAACGTATAATATAAACGTTTTTATCTACGTATAACATATTTAATCGTCAGAAAAGCTGAGGGCCGCTTTCATTGTGTTTACTTATCAATGTTTCTGAAAATATAAGACAAACTTTAAGTAAAAACATTCATCAAACATTTTGCGGGGTTAATGGTATGAAAACGATCTGTCATCAGAGTTCGAACCAGACATTATTACTACTCTATGCATTTGCAGATTGTTCATTCAATTAGTTTAAAAGATACATTTAACCGATTATAAAGAAAATTATATGAAATAACAAAATACCACCGAAGGTTTTGGATGTTTAAACATATAGCTTTTGTTTGTTTTTGTCAGTTTATAAATAACAACGGCATCAACAACTCCGATAAGAAGGTTAAAGCAAAAGGTGAATATCAGTACGAAACCACTACAGGAGAATACCCTTAATTATTATGCACAACAAAAATTCAATGCAAAATAAAGTCTGGCTAAAAGAGGAACAAACGTTTAAGATTCTTTCGTAGAAAAAATAATGCAAAAATTCATAATGTTGTGTTGCGATCGTTGCATGCAATTAAAAATTGCATTTTAAAAGCAATCAATATATATCCTGCCCAAAAAGATATGTTTGCCAATAATAATATTGATGAAAACAGTCTAATGAGGCATCCCGAATTCGACTGAAAGATTAATTGAATCGAAATGAAATTTCGTGATAAAATATGACCACTTCTATTATTAGGATATTAAATATTAATATTTGGTATATTAAAACTAGAAGTATGGACATCTTCTTTGCAAAAGAAATTTGATTCAAATTTATTCTACTTGTTTTTCATGACTCGTTTTTGTTCATGATACCGGTTGATAATCGTTCGCAGCATTAGAATTTTTAGGATCGTATGACCCCCTTGGTTTACATTTCAACACATTACGCAACACTTAAATTGACACTAACATCGCAATTGTTCGTGTTTATTAGCATTGACTTTTTCTGCGAGTGGTCAAATGGTAAAGTAAAATCAGTTACATCTGCATCTTTAAGGTAGATTTGCCGGTCAAATAAGTTGGGAAGGGCAATGTTATGCCTAATCAAGGTGTCTAGTGATATCGAGAGTAATAATTATTTGTCATATACATGATATCTGGCTTATCTCTAAACTTTTGACCAACTTTATTATTTTTTATTTTTGTTATCCACGAACTATTAATGGACAGCTCTAACACTTTATGCTGGATATGATTAATGTATGCTAGACATGAACATTAACATTTGTTGAAATGCAGCTGGTAACAATGATGATGTGTCTGACATGTTGTCAATCTATCTTTTAAAATATGTAATTTCTATTAGATTTTAGATGTTAATTATATAAATTGAATCTTTGTAGGTTTTTCAAAATCGATTTGACGGTTCGGTCAATTTCACCAAAAATTTCAAAGAATATATTCTCGGATTTGGGAATAATACAGGAGAATTTTGGCTAGGTAATTTTTAATTTACTTTTATTTTTTATTTTTGATGCGCCGATTATGTTTGGATGGTATGATATGTTATGTGTTCTAGTATGTTTATTCCATTAGCCAGTTATAAGATAAACAAAGCTTCAAAAACAACAATTTAAGCAAGGAAAAGATATTCCCTTTTTTTCAGGAAAATGAAAAATTCAAAATGAATGATTTACATGTTTTGTTATCATTGTTATTGTGGTAAAATATACTCGTATTATGTAACTTTGTTCGCCTGTAAGCATAAATATCTTTACAGTTCATATTTGAAAACAAATTTTTTAACTTGATATGTTACCTTATAAGTTTATATCAAATATGACAAAGCAAGAACATGTTGCTGTTTTCGATGTTTCGTTTCCTTTCTAGGATTAAAGTATTTAGAGGAAATGACTGCACAAGGAGCAACAGAACTTAGAATAGAATTGACAGCAGCGGACAACACATATGCTTACGAAATATTTCAAAACTTTCATATTGGTGATCATCCCGGATACGAACTCCATATAGACAAAGGAACTGGAAAGGCAGGTAACAAAAGAAAAACACCTTTTACATTTATCTTTTTCTTTTGTAATTTAATCTAAAATATGCAAACAATTTTTGGCAATATATGTTAAATGTTTTTGTTTCATGCATTATGTGTTAGCAATGTTTTCTTTCATTATTTGCTTGCTTTTTTTTATAAGTTCTCTCAAGGAGTGTGTTATTTAATACGAAGATATTCCAATAGCAAAGGTTCACTCATCACTGACTTTCTGTATCCCGTTAAAGTTGTGTCCGACAAATAACCTTTATTTCTTCAACAAATACAAGAAAATCAGAAAACTCTACTTATAATTTGCAATAATTATCATTAATAAGCTATCTCTAAGAGATCATTTTTTTAAATAATGTTATTGTTCTATTATCATACTATTTAAGAATTGGCATATTGAATGAAATTAGAATTTGAGAATATTTGCATCACCGTATATATCGATAAAAAGATACGAGGCATATTAAGAAATGAATGCATCTAAAACGTTACATTGTCCAATATGGCAAAAACACAAGGAAAAGAAGGTTGTCGTGTAGATAAACATGCTATTTTACATTGATAACACATTCATTAAAACCTGTTAACTTTAGCTGTATTTATTACTCGCTATAAATTTTCTACTCGTAAACTGTAAATTTAACACAATGTTTGGAAGATGATAAGGACATTCCTTTGCAATACGTCCTCATACCTATGTATTAAAAATTGCTGTCTCTTTGGTATATGTTGTAAAAATGTTTTTCATGAATTCTATTCCGTATATAGACAGACGTCAATCTCTTTTTTATCAGTTAATTCGTTGGTTTAATAAATTTAAATGTGGCTTTATGTTGATGAACTCTAGGCCTACACCTGTTCATTATGAAAACGTCGTTTCTATAATAACTGTTTACGCGGCATAATAAATTAACAGAATGCAAATGGCGAGCTTTGTATCGGAAAAGTACGACTTCTGGTAAATTTTATATGATCGTTTCCAAGATCTTTCAAAGAGAGTGCAATTCACTAGTTTTATTCCTCTTGTAGGTGTATTGTTATTTTATTAAATTAATGATAAAAGATGTCTTTATATAGAGGTTCTTGTAATACGCAATATTTTGTGCAAGCATTATAACAAAGTACGAAGCTGAAAACAGTGTTTGGAATTGTACAATTTGAAAAAAAAACACTATCTAAGTATGTGACACAATAGCTATTGTTTTTTAGGTGATACAGGCACTGGACTAAGCTTTCACAATGGAAAGCCGTTTTCTACATATGATCATGATGATTCGAAAAATTGCGCAAAACAGTATCATGGTGGCTGGTGGTATTATAATTGTGGATATGTAAACTTGAATGGGCAATATTACACACCAGGATCAAACCATGGTTACCAAGCTATTGTGTACTCTGATTTCAAAGGCATTGAATCTTTACAATCAACGAAAATGATGTTCAGACGATTATAATGCTTAGTTTAAAACCGGCAACAACCTATTTATTATATGCTTTTTAAGTGGACAGTGAAATTGTATTTTATAATTTCACGGTAAAATTATGAAAATAGCCGGACTAGAAAAAAGAATGGAAATGTCGTCAGAAATACACGCCGTAGTGAGTTAAATGTGCTTGATCAAGAAAAGCACGTGAATATTTGCACATATCAGTTTTTTTAATGGTATACTATATTCGTAAAGGTTCACAGATTATTTTTTTCCTTCATCAAGAATTGTGTTACGTTATGATTTGATGACATTAGTGAAAGCGCTTGTCGTTACGCGGCAAAAAATCAGTAAAAATTACTTTAAAGCAGCATTCATGCAAATTTTCAATAAAATTTTGAAAATGTATTTAAATGTAAAATATTGTGTTGAACAAAGATATTAATTTCGGCATTACAAATTGTGCTTAAAATCTTAAAAAAAGCAGTCATTAATTCGACATAACATATAAATTTTAACTTGCATTTTGAAACTGTTTACTTTTCTTAAAATCAAAGAACATTTTCTTAATGTTTGGTTTTCTTGGAATATCTGTGCTTATCTGATGGCATGCAGTTTTTAAAAGCATAAAATAAATAGAAAATGGGTTTGTTTAGTATCAAGTTATCTTTCGTTCGTGAAAAGAGAAATATATAGAGGATAATCAAGTTTTTTCTGTAAATACATAATTTACTTAAATCGAGTGGTATGAAAATAAATATTTTGTGAGTGGCGGTAGACACGAGTGAATATAATAATTTTCATATCACAAGATGAAAATAAATCCTGTATTTAAAGAAAAAAATGAATGTTTTGTTCATTATATACTTTTCCCTTTTATAACCTTACAACTTTTAAGGTTTCTACTTTAATTTTGTATATTGTAAAATACGGAAAATACGTTTCATTGCAGTGAAAAATAAAATAATTAAAACTTAAGTAAAAATACGGAGAATGAAAATATGCATTTTATTTCAAACATATTTCTCAATATTTCATTTATAAGTTTATAATAAATTTCGATCTCACATGCAAAACAAACAAAAAATATCACCTATATAATTAACCCTAACTTAAAAATGAATCTGCACATGCGACCAGTGTTAACCAAGATAGCATGGTACATTCATGTTTATTTGTCTGCACTGACTATTATGTAAGTATATGTGTTGAAAAATTCCCTAAAATTATCATTGAATGTGTAAGATATTTAGTTTGGTGAGGGTTAAATCGCTTTAAGCAAATATCTCGCCTAAGTACGCCTTACACATGCGAAAGAGTAAACTGTGTACGCTTTGATTTAGTATTAAAAAAAATCAGTATATTAACATCTATACTTGTTTCAAAATAAATAGCATTTTATCGTAATTTTATCTTGGTGTTTACCTGATTGCAAAGCTCATTTTGTGTTGTTGATTTTTTAAAAGACATTCAAATAGAAACATAAACCAAGGAGTTTAAAATGCGTATTTATAATTTGGTGGTTCATATGATTCAACGAATATCTTTTTTTAAATGAAATATAGGAAATGGTTATATATATGTAAAAGTGCATTGTAATTATAACGATTCTTATCACAAATAAAAGTACAAATGTACTTCATTTTGCTGTTACATTTTCTGCGATAAGAAGCATCTTGTGTAGCGTTTCTCAAAATATATTAAAAAACAAAAAAACGACTTTTGTTGTTGTTTTGTTTGTTACCTTCCACTCCAAGCTATGAATTAGCTATTACTCAGATGTCGTTTAAGTTGGTTTAATCATATTAATTTTGTGTAAGCTCGATTGCGAAACAAGTTCTTGCAACTTATATTAATCACTCTCGAGTCCGCTTCCTGAAAAATCAACCAGTGCTGGTGTTATATGGTGAAACATAGTGGCTCGAACCGATGTTCAACGGGTTGAAAGGCAGACACCTTAACCACTAGGAACCGCTTCTCGTTGTTGTTTAAGTTGCCTGATTTTTTTTGTTTACATTTGTTGTTGTGTTAAGTTGTAATCTTAAATAACTCGGCAGTTCCAAGATGACCGACACATTATTCTTTGCTTGAATGTTTACCTTCAACGCTGACCTTGATGTTGGCTCTGAATATCGAGGTCCTGTTCACTGCCCTTTTAAAGTATTAAATTTTGAAACAGGGGTGATCCCTCAGAAGCAGTGACTCGACACATAGGTGCACCCTTTTGTAGCTGCCCTTGGCACCTGCTGTTTTGAAGTATTTATATCTGGAAAAGGGGTGATCTTTTCGAAAGCAGTAAAACAGCAATATTATATGAAATTGCAGGGTCTGTTCACGAGAGATAGATGCAACACTACTCCTCCACCACCGACTTAATTTTCAACACTTACGTTCTGGTAACAAACACTGGAGCCAAATTTGAAGTAAACTATACAAGTTACACAAGATACAAAATTGTCTGCCATTTGACCTTTAAGTGTGACCTTATCCTTAAAGGCAACATATTGCATACATAAAAGAGACAATGGAATTAATTACTCCTTTTATATTTCACTCATAAACACATAATACAATTTGGAATGCAAGACTATGCAGTTTAACAAAATGACAATATTTTCCTTCATTTTATTTTTTGTTCCTTGAATTGGGAATAAGATCATCAAAATGGGAAAAAACTGTGCATATGTTGTTTGCATTTCATTTTGTCTGCTATAGTCTTTTCCTTTATTTACAGGTTCAGATTCCCTTTCAAAATTACATTTTTTGTAGTTCCGCCAATAAATTTCTCGTTTTGGGCACAAACAAGCATATTATTTTTGGACCATACGCTATTGTAAATTGAATGGCACGAACGTGTCACATGGGATATTCAATGATAAATGTCGTATGAACACATCTGCAGGTGTTTCTAATTTCAAATTTCCGCATTTTTTCAATTTTCCAAAACGTTTAATTCAGCCTAAACCGGTGCTAGGAGATGTGGGCGGTAGCCTAGCTGCACGTACCACTACCATTCTTGTACATGCTAAATCAAACTCAAACCGAGGCTATTGCAATTTCATTTTTCTGGCCCAACTAGAAAGGGAGAACATATTGCTTTGCTGGTGTCTGTAATTTGTCCGGTGTTCATCATCCGTTATTGCGTCCGTGCGTCCGTCGTCAACTTTTAAAATAAATGACTTCTTCTCGGAAATAACTGGGTCGAATTTGCTGAAATTTTCCTAGGATTTTTGGCATGAAACATTATACAGTGTATCTCTTTCAAGTGTGTTCACAAGTTATAGCCCTTGGATCAAGATTGGCCTTGCCACTGGGTCATTGATTTTTATATTGTACATACGCATAAAGTAAAAACTTAAAAAATCTTGTTTTTCTGAAGATTCGAGGCTTAGCACTTTGGTAGTTAGTAAAAGTTATATATAGGTCACACAACCCAAATTATTGTGAAACAAAATGTTAAAATGCTAGAGGTAATATTTCCATTTTAAATATCCTGAAAATGTGATGATTTCTAGCTCAACTTTGAAAATGCGTCATTCTTTAAGTTTGGCTGCAGATTGGGGTCAATGGGCCCAAGGTAAAGTATTGCATTTATGTATTATATTTGATAACTTAAAAATGGAATATTTTCATCTTCACCACCAGACAAGCATTGATTTGGCAACTGATATTTTTCACAATTACAAAAAGACATGACGTACTTTGTCAAGTTATATAACTGTATTTACATTTTTGGAGGATTTTTTTATGTGCATAACTGAGTGAATGGGTAAACATTTTTTGAAATATTGTTACTGACAAGAATCTGAGCCGGGGCATTGATGTTTAACAAACACGTTCTTGTTTGGTTCAATGTATGTGCTTGTGCGTATTCTAAGTTTAATGATGATCCGTTCGACCGTTAAGACACACAAAGCGGCTTTCACTGTCAAGTACGGACACCGAACATATGTTACCCGTCTCTTTTGAAGCAAAAGGTGGTGACAATTTACCTCCATGCAATTTCCATGAAATATTAGCCAAATATAAATTCGAATTTTTTACTCACAACTAGGACCATATACGGCGACCAATGAGAACATAACTGTACAGTTACCTTAGACAATATGAAAAGTAGGTGGCACTGTAAAGGGGTGTTTACGCTCCCTTCGCAGCTCAGTGAATACACTCATGTTAGTTCACTTAGTAAAAAGGTGAGCGATAGTGAAACATTTGACCGATGCGGCTGTTATGTCAGAAAAGAGCCTGACTTTCAAGCCGTTCGTCACTCTCTGTGCTAGGGGTTCACACAATCTAAACACACTTTTCTTGTCGTTCCTGCAATATTTTAGGCTACTCCCTTAACTTTTGTCAGGACTCCGGCAGTTAACTTCATACAAACTAAGTCCTGCCGCCTTAATTAAAAGTAACCCCGAGCAAAAGAGAGCACGCAAAAGTTGTCGTCTTGCACGTTGCAGTGGATCTTCAATCATCTGACAATGCTCTCTGCCTTCTCAACGAATGACATACTATTCTTTCCCTTACCAGTCCAACCCACCCCCACCCTGACGGTTCTTCCTCAAACCATTTCATCCCCTGACAGTTCTCTCCCAAATTTCAAAATATGCAGACAGTTCTTCTCCAATATTTTTTAGTTATTAATTTAGTTTTACAAGATCTAATGATATTTCTTAATTAATGATGATTATTCAAATGACTGTGAGAGTTATGTTTCATGTATATCTGATTTTTTTTTATAATTATATAATTTTAATCCTATCAACACCTTGATTGCCATTTGTGGTGTCGGACTAGTGAATTTTTCGTATTCTTTGTTCTATAGTAAATCAGTCACATTTGAGGCTTAATTCTCGATTCCACTGTTCTTGATGAATTATATACTGTCTTCAACTTTAAACATAAACACTATCTAAGTTAAATGAGGCCCAAAATATAATATGTTAGCCATCTAATTTTTTTCAGAAATCTTCATTCTATTGTACCACTGTTTAAATTCGCCACTTTGAAAACACTGGACTGCTGGTGGGTAGTACAGCTTTAATCCTTCCGCCAACAAATGAGTTCCTGGAGAATACACAAAAAAAACTTTTAAAGTCATCCTATAACACACAAAAAATACACACATGCAATAAATACACTTTAATTATGACCAAACAAACTAGAGAGAACTTAAACTTGGCCACTTCAAAAATTTAAAGAACTACTTTCTAGACTATACAACGGATTGGGTCTAATTCCGTACCGGGGTGAGACCTTGTTAGAGAAAAAAGATTTTTATTTTGTGATTGATTACACCTGTACTTATCATTAAGGTCTATTCATTAATTGGTTTTGTTTATTTAAGTCTCTCACATCACAAATTTACAAATATCATACACAAATTTCATAAACATTTAAAATACATGTACATGTGAGACCAACTAAGATTTATAAAAGATAAATGTAACTATTATCACATATAACATTTGTATAAAATATGATAAACACGATCAACAAGCAAAGGCGGCGTTCAACGAACAATTAGCTGACTATTTACATATAAGAAAGATAAAAACAAGAATACTCTTGTTAATCAGATTTACTTTTAAATTGCTATGAAAGAGATAATAAAAAAGAAGTAAATTTATAATTCATTGATGTAAGATAACCTCTTATTAATGTTAATATAATCATATAGAAATATAATCATATATACGCTTAAATATGCATATGAAACAATTTAACTTGAACTTAAATTATGTCTTTTCTTTAATTATATATAAATGCACATTTGTCATGATCATGTATCATAAAAGTTAATCGTTTGTATATATTTCATGTTGTATGTGTTGTAATTGCTGAAAAACTGAAATAAAGAGTGTACTTTAATTACATGTACATATGCAATAATAATTTATTAAACATCTAACTACATCATAAAAAGTAAGAAATGGGGAGGAACTGTCTGCACCTATTGCACATAATCATACACATATGTAGACAGTTCACTCCCAAAAGAGGGGGAGAACAGTCAGGGGGGAAACATCAGGGAAGGAACTGGTAAGGGAGAAAATAGTCTGACTACCCTTCTCAACGACGTGGAATAGAGAACGGGAAGATAGAAGAAGGGGTAGCTTTATACAACATAGAGTTTATTTATACAACAAGGTCTGTAACTTTAAGTCCAGATATACCGGGAAATTCAGTACGGGGCATATTGTCTTAGTGGTAAATGGTACGGCGTGATACAGGCTTTAAACAAGACTTATGGATGTCGCAAGTCAATTGATTCGTTGCGCAAACTTTGCCGCAATTAAACACAAAGACCAAAGGCGTAAGGATGCAGAAAAGACACCCTATATAAATCATCCGATAGGTAATTGCGCAAATTTGTAACATTGTGTCGTGCCATGCCTTGAAAGTCTAATTCTAAGGACGCTTTGTTACTATTTCGGATAGTAAAAAAATCGGGGTCCTACTAAACACTGCTAAGGACTGCTAAGGACTGCTAAGGAGCCACAAAGGACTACTAGGGAGGCACAAAGGACCTTAAAATACCTCCTAGGGCATTCTTATAATACATGGTAGTATGTTTAGTGAAAAAAAATTATAATTTTAAGAAAAAATATTATTTTGGTGAAAATTTTATGAGTTGCCAGACCGCTAAGGACTGCTCAGATACACAAAAGACTGCTAGGGAGGCACAAAGGACCTTAAAATACCTCCTAGGGCATTCTTATAATACAAGGTAGTATGTTTAGTGACAAAAAATGTATTATTTTAAGAAAAAATATCATTTTAGTGGTAAAATTTATGTTTTTGAAGAGTTGCCGGACCGCTAAGGACTGCTCAGGTGCACTAACAACTGCTAGGGAGGCACAAAGGACCTTAAAATCCCTCCTAGAACATTCTTATAATATATGGTAGTAAGTTTATAGACAAAAATGTATTATTGTAAGAAAAAATATAATTTTTCAGGGTTTTACATCTCTTTGAAATTTTAGGGGTCCAGTGGATGCACAGCCTAGAAAAGTAGGGGTCCAGGCCTGAATTTTAGGGGTCCAAAATTATATTCACTATAAAAGACTATGAAGACCACTCTATTTTGCTTAAAATCGTTTATTTACCCTGTAAGAAATATGCATGTATATACTATATTGTACTGTTTTCATAAGAAGTATATGATTTCAATATCTTTTATCACTAGGTTTTTTATAGCATTTTAGTAGCCCTTTACAATAATATCATGTGCTATTTCCAAGGCTTATAAGTCTTTGAGTGGCTGGAATGTCAAGTTTTAGTAGCATATTTTGTTATTGACAAGGTGATTACACCAACAGACTGAAAATTTGTACTGATCTATTTGTAAATATTTTAGCTGAACAAGTAAACACACAATAGATATCTTTACAGACCAGTCAGCTAAATATGTTGCGTTTTTAAAAATATCATAAAACAATAAAGGCTGACAAAACCGCTTTTGCACCTCCTCATAAGCTGGGACATACTTGATGTCCCAGTCATAAATTAAGTTCGCCGAAACCATTATATTTATAACACCAACTATAATAACATACCCAGTGACTTAATTTCTAACACTTTTTCATATAACACTTTGCAAAAAGCACTGCATTTTTTATTATCGCTGTTCATGTACAAAATACAATCGCCGAACTGGTAGATCGACAATGGATACGCTAACCAATAGTAATTGCTTGTTATAAATAGTCCGTCTAAATATAGCAATAGAAAAACCAAAAACAGCTACCAAAAATAGATTTTATGGTAAACGTCGTCAGTTACTGTAGCTTGCACGATAAACGTCATCAATTTCTGCAGCGGGCACTTGCAAATAGCATGCGCAGTAGATTTCAATTAGGTTAACTTCCGAATAAACAATGCAAGCATTAGGTTTAAATGGAATTTTATGAGCTTCGAGAAGAAAGAGATAAAATCATGTCGGGTCAGAAACAATAATATCCATTGTCTAGAATTATTTTTGTGCGTACACTTGGACGCAAGTGGATAACTTATATGCGTACATGTCAAAATTTATGCGTATAGGGACGCAGAATTCTGCGTCCCGTAAAACCCTGATTTTTGTGATAGAATTTATGCTTTCGATGAGTTGCAGGACCGCTAAGGACTACTCAGGTGCGCAAAGGACTGCTAGGAAGGCACAAAAGACCTTAAATTATTTCCTAGGGAGGCACAAAGGACCTTAAAATACCTGTTAGGGCATTCTTATAATACATGGTAGTATGTTTAGTGACAAAAAATGTATAATTTTAAGAAAAAATATAATTTTGGTGATAGAATTTATGCTGTCGATGAGTTGCCGGACCGCTAAGGACTGCTCATGTGCACTAACAACTGTTAGGAAGGCACAAAGAACCTTAAAATCCCTCCTAGAACATTCTTATAATATATGGTAGTAAGTTAATAGACAAAAATGTATTATTGTAAGAAAAAATATAATTTTTGTGATAGAATTTATGCTTTCAATGAGTTGCAGGACCAATAAGGACTGCTCAGGTGCGCAAAGGACTACTAGGGAGGCACAAAAGACCTTAAAATATTTCCTAGGGAGGCACAAAGTGCCTTAAAATACCTGTTAGGGCATTCCTATAATACATGGTACTATGTTTAGTGACAAAAAATGTATAATTTTAAGAAAAAATATAATTTTGGTGATAGAATTTATGCTTTCGATAAATTGCCGGACCGCTAAGGACTGCTCAGGTGCACTAACAACTGCTAGGGAGGCACAAATGACCTTAAAATCCCTCCTAGAACATTCTTATAATACATGGTAGTAAGTTAATAGACAAAAATGTATTATTGTAAGAAAAAATATAATTTTTTGTGATAGAATTTATGCTTTCGATGAGTTGCAGGACCGCTAAGGACTGCTCAGGTGTGCAAAGGACTGCTAGGGAGGCACAAAAGACCTTAAAATATTACCTAGGGAGGCACAAAGTACCTGTTAGGTCATTCTCATAATACATGGTAGTATGTGTTATGACAAAAAATGTATAATTTTAAGAAAAAATATAATTTTGGTGATAGAATTATGCTTTATGATTTTAAACACATACCAAAACATCTATAAATAAACATAATATTATTACAAAATAAATGCAATTACACATATTTATGTTTAAGCATATATCACTTATGAAGCCGGTCTCTAACACACATCATAACATCTATATACAAAGACATACACTGACAAAAATGCAAGTATACATATTTATATACAAGCACATATCAATAATAAAGCCAGTCTTAAACACATATCAAAACATCTATATACATGAACACAGATCCTGACAAAACAAATTCAAGTTTACATATAAATGTGCAAGCACATATAAAAAGAATATATATACAGACATATATCATTATGAATCACATTTTTTCATATACATGTATGTTGAAAATGTGTATATTGGCTGAACAAACTGTCCCTTCTGCACAGTAAATGGACCATCTATGTCAAATAATAAAGTTAATTAAGGCCATGTTTGTTGTTTTTATGTACCTTATTGTCTGTAACGGATTTTTATGGAAAGAAAGGATAGCTTTTTGGACATTTTTTTTTTTCAAAATATTACAGAAAGAATAACTATTTGGACGAATATTCTGCAAATTGTCAATCTTAAAACAAGATACATACACCAAATCATTCTTAAATCAAATATGCAAACACATTTCCTAAAAAAAACATCAAAAATTCTATGACTTTCTAATTATTTTTTGTTAGAAAACCCAGAAATTACATGCCGCAGAGAGGCTAGGTTTCATTTTTGGGGGGGGGGAATGTTACACTAGATGTTCAAATCTCATAGTTCCTGGGGTTTTGGTTTTAATATAATGATAATAGCTTTATATGCTTTAAATAGTACATAATGTACAATTAATGTAAACAAATAGAACAAATTTCAGGAAAAATATATAGAATTAAGCTCCTTGATCAAGGAGTTTCTTTCTTTTTGTATTTCAAAATGAAAAGTTGCATAGACATTTGAATGAACTGTTCTGAATAAAATAAGAACATTGATAATGAAAGGAAGATTCTTTATTTTCAGATAATGTATTTCCATTGTGTTAAAGAAAATTATCATACAGACAGTATCTTACTATATATATTTACAAAATAATATATAGTGATATAATCAGATTTATCTTTTTAATAGATATTATACAGACTGAAGTAAATTATAAGTTTTCATAAGCTTGAATTTCTAATTACTAAATACCAACAAATAAAATTTTCATTTAAAAAATTACAGATCTGCTTTTAAATTGTTGTAATTAATTACTACCAATTGATGAAATTTTATGTTTATTTATGTGAAATGTCAGTAACATTATTATATGAAGATGTTATTATGATTCAGTGTTATATATTAAGTTCATTATTTCTCAGTATTGATAGTTCTCTATGTTAATGTTTCAGTATAAATGGACTGCTGATCATTCATTAAAATTTACAGATTCAAAATATTTTTTAAGGACTTTGTTTACAAACAAATTTTGATTATTATCACTTTTTCATTACTGAGGTCATAACCATATATTAAAATCATTTTTCTTATGAACTTCTTCCATTTCTTATAATAATTAAATTGGTCAAGTGATATGACAATGTGCTGGAATATGGAGACAAATACTTTATTCAGGGTGGTGAAATATATTTGTTTTTTGGGTTGTTTTTTTCATTGACTATATATTTGGCCAATAAAAAAATGATGTTCAATAGATCCTTAGACTAAATTGATCTACAGCTTACTTAATAATAGGCATTCTCTAACAGAAAGTCCCTCCCACTGTTTTGAAGTATATCACCATATATTGGCACCCCCACTGGTTTGTAATATATCACACATCCCAATATACAATACACAGCTCCCAATATACAGCTTGTTAACTTCCAATAATGTGCCAGCCCCATCTGTATGTATATAGTTAGGATCCATATCCCACTGTTTTATGAGGGGCTGAAATTGGTCTGTATCCAACTGTTTTATGAGGGGCTGGGATAGATGATTTGTTTATTATTGAAGTAAAAAGAATGATCTTAAAGAATCTATGTTTTAACAATTGACTAATTTTAACCACAATGTCACTTCAACATTCTATATATCCTATTTTAATAGTTTTCTGTGAATATATATCCTGATAAGATTATTTTGTTAAGATTATTCTATTTAATTTTAGTGTGAAATATTTCTATGTACAGTTGCAAAGCTAACTACTTCCATATCACACAACATAAGAACAAGATAAGTTTAGTGTTATTGTAAAATTAAAAAAGAATCATTTGCTCATTTCTGTTACATCTGTCCACTTCAGTACCTTATTTTGAAAACACCAAAAAAAAAAAAATATATGTATTTATATTTGTCCGAAATTCATTTTAGCTTTAATATTATGTTGATAAATTGTTGGTCCACTGAAGGTTAGAGTAACATATAATCTATTTCATGTAAATAATTTTTGTAGAAAAAAATAATATCAGTCGCTTTGGAGATTTAGCGTAAAACTCCCTTTGTGAGATTTAGTAAGCACCATATGAGCCGCGTCATGACAAAACCAACATAATGGCTTTGCGACCAGCATGGATCCAGACCAGCCTGCGCATCCGCGCAGTCTGATCAGGATCCATGCTGTTTGCTTACAAACCCTATTACAAGTAGAGAAATTGATAGCGAACAGCATGGATCCTGATCAGACTGCGCGGATACGCAGGCTGGTCTGGATCCATGCTGGTCACAAACGCACTATGTTGGTTTTGTCGTGACGCGGCTCATATAAATTTAATACTGATGATAGGGACGGATGTTACAGACAACTGTTACATAATTGCCGGAGAAAATGGCAATTTTTGTAACATTTTCATAGTTAGACTATCAATAAGCACCAGTAACATGGTAAATTTATTTATTTGATCATTTATTACATCTGATTTCCTTTGAACTTAAAATTGTTCTTCTTCAATTCTTCATAATATAATTTCATTCACTACAGTGATATTCTTTATACATTTGATTACCACTTAACATAAGAGCATTTACTTAAAGACCTAGTCAATTTTCACATCCTATGCAGTCCTGTTACTCATCCAAAACATAATAATCAACACCAAAATACAAAAAAAAAGAAAGGTCACTAAACAAAATTAAATAGAATTATAAAACTCTAATTATTATTAATTTAAGGTCTTTTGTGCCTCCCTAGCAGTCCTTTGTGCCCCTTAGCAGTCCTAAGTGGTCCAGCAAGTCATCGAAAACATAAATTCTCACCAAAATCATATTTTTTCTTAAAGTAATACATTTTTTATCATTAAACATACTACCATATATTACAAGAATATCTTTGGAGGTCCTTAAACATCCTTATTGGAGGTCCTTTTAACATCCTATCCTCCCTAGCGGTCCATAGCGGTCCGGCAACTCATCGAAAGCATAAATTCTATCACTAAAATTATATTTTTTCTTAAAATTATACATTTTTTGTCATTAAACATACTACCATATATTACAAGAATGCCCTAGGAGGTATTTTAAGGTCTTAAGCTGTCCTGCAACTCATCAAAAGCATAATTCTATCACCATAATTTAATTTTTCTTAAAATTATACATTTTTTGTCATTAAACATACTAACATGTATTAAAACAATGCTTTAGGAGGTACTTTAAGGTCCTTTGTGCCTCCCTAGCAGTCCTTTGTGCCCCTAGGAGGTATTTTAAGGTCATTAGTGCCTCCAAAGCAGTCCTTAGCGGTCCTCCAATTCATCGAAAACATTAATTCTATCTTGAAAATTATATTTTTTCTTAAAATAATACATTTTTTTATCTATTAACTTACTACAATATAATATAAAAATGCCCTAGGAAGTAATTTAAGGTCATTTGTGCCTTGCTAGTAGTCTTTTGTGTACCTGAGCAGTCCTTAGCTGTCTGGCAACTCATCGAAAAAACAAATATATAAATTCTATTACCAAAATTATATTTTTTCTTAAAATTATACATTTTTTCTCACTAAACATACTACCATATATTATAAGAATGCCCTAGGAGGTATATAAATGTCCTTTGTGCCTCCCTAGCAGTCCTTTGTGCCCCTTGGAGGTATTTTAAGATTCTTTGTACCTTCTTAGCAGTCCTTAGCGGTACTGCAACTCATAGAAAACATAAATTCTATCACTAAAATTATATTTTTCTTACAATAATACATTTTTGTCTATTAACTTACTACCATATATTATAAGAATGTTCTAGGAGGTATTTTAAGGTCCTTTGTGCCTCCCTAGCAGTCTTTTGTGTATCTGAGCAGTCCTTATAGCAGTCGGGCAACTCATCGAAAGCATAAATTCTATCACCAAAATTATATTTTTTCTTAAAATTATACATTTTTTGTCACTAAACATACTACCTTGTATTATAAGAATGCCCTAGGAGGTATTTTAAGGTCCTTTGTGCCTCCCTAGCAGTCTTTTGTGTATCTGAGCAGTCCTTAGCGGTCCAGCAACTCATAAAATTTTCACCAAAATAATATTTTTTCTTAAAATTATAATTTTTTTTCACTAAACATACTACCATGTATTATAAGAATGCCCTAGGAGGTATTTTAAGGTCCTTTGTGCCTCCCTAGTAGTCCTTTGTGGCTCCTTAGCAGTCCTTAGCAGTCCTTAGAGGTCCTTAGCAGTCCTTAGCAGTGTTTAGTAGGACCGAAAAAATCGGATAACTTTAACTTTTTTACTCAGTCAATAAACCGCAATCTCTGGATTAGATCCCTGTGTATATTTCATAATTTGACGAGAAAAACCTTAATGTAATATAATAAAGAAAGCGGAATAAACGGTGTATTACTGCTGGTTTAGACCCGGTGCCTATTTCAGGTTAAAGCCCACTAAACAATCATGCTCGGGACTAGTTGAGTAGTTCTATAAATTTAATGTCACTTTGAGATTTTTTTACTTCAGTGCAAAGCTATTTCATATCGAAATTGCTTAAAAACGCAAGAAAATTTGCCTGAACACATAAATTCACGACAAAAGTAAAAAAATAAATACCTGTTAACAAAATAATTAAACTGTCATATGCTTAACATGATTAAATCTGAGCTTGACCGACATTAACTATAACAAATTAGTAACGATTCGCCACACTAACGATTCGCCACATAACGATTCGCCACAGAGTAATAACGATTCGCCACAGTTAAATAACGATTCGTCACAGTATGATTATAACAATGATTTTTTAGAAATCAACAAACTTTTTCCTTTTGTTTTAATAATTTGACAATGACAATAATTTAATAATGTTTCTTAATACAAGTAATATGAAGTTAAGGCCCCCATCGCGGATTTTCAATTTATCAAAGTAACATTATTACAGGAGTACATTAACAAGAAAGTAATTATATGTTGAAATAATTATTGAATTACTCATAAACATAATTATATGTCAATTAATATTTATATATAAATATATAGTTCACATATTATAATATATGCCAAATATTTAAACAAAGTATTGCAAAAACATGTGTTCATACGAAAATTGATTTACGATAATTGATTAAAGAACGCATATGTAAAACATTTGTCACACCTTTAATTTAAACAAGCCAATCACCTTAGGATTGTTGTAGAAATATTTAATTGACGCCGAAATAATCCTTTAATTATCTGACAATGTATTCAGATTTCAAAACAGTGTGGCAATTAAGCTTATGTTTGTTTACAAATTAATTTGAGCGAGCCGATATATGCCGATTAAGAGGGTTTAAATAGCTTAAACACATACATAAAATAGTATACAAACGAAAAATAACGAAATCAGAATCATGCCAGCTCCTCCTTGTTCATTCTGTTTAAGATGTATCTACAGAAACCCACGTGCTGTAACATATGTGGCAAGTGTCAAAGATGGCATCATGTATAAAATGTGGAAACACAGCGTCGCTTGAAAAACGTTTTGTTCTCAGTGCCATTTTTTTGTTTTTGAGAAAAAAAGCATATAAAGATTTAGTATTGCATAACTTTTTATTTTAATTGTCGGATTTTGAAAATTTAAAAACTACTAAACGTGGTGTCTGAGAACAACTCAATATCGTTAAAGATTTGTGGATTTTAATATTTCCTTGCTTAAAAACCTAAGAAAACATTTGGAGATAGAACAGTCCTTGTAACTTTTTTCAAAAATTGTTAAAGTCAAAGTGTTCAATGTGACTTAAAACATTATGTCTTTTAAGTTGAATTGATTTATGTCACATAAAACAGAAAGGCTGCCAAAAATGTTCTCGGCTAATTATCCATTGTTTAGTAGTCTTTGAGACCACATTTATTTCGTAGACCATATGCATCTATGACATTTGAAATTTTTATTTCCAGTACATTATTAAATGACATTAAAACAATAATATAAATAAATAAAGATAAAATACCCACATAAATTTGTAGACATTTTTTTATCTATTTTTATAACTTTAGCCATTACAATTTAATACCTTCAAATTGATTCAATGTCTAGAAAAAGAAAGCTCACAGTAGACGCAAACGGGATTAGTTAACTTTCAAATCCTTTAGAATGCTGGAAAAAACTTTCAAGATTTTTTTTCATGAAATTCAAAAGATGGTCAAATTCAAATTCCTTCCAAAAGTTCGCAATAGTAATATTTATGTTGTAACTTGTAATGCGCTTTACGCGTTCTGTTTGTATTCGTAAGAAGTTCTTCTAATTGTAGGTATGGCTATAACTTAAGTAGGCAATGAAAACATCTACTAGAAAAGACCTTAAAGGTAGTAGAAGGCATGACTTAATTATCCATTTAAAAAATGTCATATTTAAAGATTGTCCGTGTACAAAACATTACAAACATAATGGCATTTAAATATATTCAGAAATTCAAAAGACAAATTACAAGACAAACTAAATATACGTACATGTATATTTTTCCAGTTTATATAAATAACGAAGTTATAAAATGTGTTATGTAATTTTGTTAATAAAATATTTGGTTTTCGTGTGTTTTTATTCAATAAAATGTGTATTTAGTGTAATTAATTTATGTAATTAACAAATGAAATATAAAATGGAAAAAAGTTTTCCATCAACAGTTTGAAAACAGATGTGAAAAAAATTTGTATTTGAACACGTGGCGAATCGTTATTTAACTGTGGCGAATCGTTATTACTCTGTGGCGAATCGTTATGTGGCGAATCGTTAGTGTGGCGAATCGTTACATTACTACTATAACAAGCCCTCATTGTCTGATATATTGGACTAGCTCGGGGACCCGGTTAATATAAGGCATCAATTGGCTAGTCATACTGGCCTGTATTGCCAAAGGATCTATCCTTATATAAGTCACATATGACTAGCCTATACGCATTGTAAATTCTAGCTGCACGCTCTTTTAAAATAATTATGAAGATGCAAACTTGTGTTTTTAAAAGAAGACTTTATGGATTAAAGTCCATGTGAAAATACAAGAAATAAACTGAAACATTATTTAATCATTTCTATGGACAATACGGATGTAGATATAGATTTGTAGGATTTAGAGCTATCATTGATTCAAGGCAAGGCATATCAATGATATACATGTATTGATATCGGATAATAAATATCAACAATACACAAATATTTTGATAGTAACCTAAAATCATTTGTCTGTCATTCACTTTTATACCTGTTCAAGTGATTTCTGTTGAAAACATGTTCTGTTCAGTGTCTTGTTTATAAAAGCCTATGGCTTGATTTTTATCCCAGGGCCCTCGATCAACCAAATCTGTGGCCGATAATCGGCCGCAGTCCCCCACCAAAATAGTATGTTTTTTTCCCCCTAACATAGGTAAAAAGTAAAAAAAAATTTTTGTCTTCAAATTGTTACATCAACCTGGGTAAAATTTGCTGTGAATTACAAACTTGTAAGTTTTGTTTTCATGATACTTTATGAAATAACTGATGAAAAACGATCTTATAATAAACAATCGATTTAATTTTATATAATTTACATCAGAAACAACTAGAATTGTGGATGTGTAAACAGAAATGTAGTTTATGAATAGATTTTACTTTAGGTCCATGTATTGTTCATATTAGTGGAAATAAAGACATTTGTCTGAATGTGTTTCTCAATGCTTATTTGATTGGGTGGGGGGGGGATAGAATCAAAAAGAAAGCTAAGCAGCAGAAATGTCTGATGGTGTAAGGTGTTAAAAACTTTTCTTCCAATCTTGTCAATCACTTCTGAACAGTTTAGTGTTACCTATTTGGGATTTTTTTTAAAAATAATATGCAAGAAAATAAAAAACAGTTTATTTGATATTTGATCATAAAAGAAAAGAGTAAAATTCCCCCCATACACTAAAATTCCCCCTGCTAAGGGGTAAAAAAACCCTGAACTGAAATATAAAAAGTAGGGTGATGTTTGTTATGCAGAGCATGTTATTTTTTCACCCTGTCCCTCCCTCAGCTATCTGTTTTCATTCTGTTCGAAGAAATCTGGATCCTACCATAATTAAAAAAAGTAGAAAAGCTGGGTTGCTGGTACATATGTGGATGGAGGTTCATATGGAAAAAATGCATGTCATTTTCATTTTAACTTGTTTATCTTTCAAAGAAATCTAGATTGTGCTATAACTCCAGTGCAAATTATGTTGATGATACTTGGTATGTGGATTGAGGATCATATTGAGATTATTCATGGCATATTAAAGGAACTCCACTGAGGTCCAAAGGCCTAAAAGCATAAAATTTGAATTTCTTAAATAAATTAGCTAGGGAACTGAAAACAGAAAAATATGCAAAAGATTATTAAGAAATTATACTCAGAAATTAATTAAAATCATATTTTGTGCTATTCCTAGCTCGATTTGGGTGAAAAGTGTTGCAGTGCTTTCATATTTTGGGTCATTTTTAACCAGGTTTTCAATTTTGAAAATCCTGGTTATTAGATTGGGGTATGGCGGGCGGATGGGCGGATGGGCGGATGGGCGGCTGGGCGGATGGGCGGGCGTCAAACGAAATTGTGTCCGCTCTGTAACTCTTCAACCCTTTGAAGAATTTTGATGAAACTTCAGACAAATGTTTACCACATCAAGATGACGTGCAGAACGCATGTTCCGCATGGCTGGCTCCAAGGTCAAGGTCACAGTGACATTAACATTGAAAATCCTGTCCGCTCTGTAACTCTTCAACCCTTTGAAGAATTTTGATGAAACTTCAGACAAATGTTTACCACATCAAGATGACGTGCAGAACGCATGTTCCGCATGGCTGGCTCCAAGGTCAAGGTCACAGTGACATTGGGCGGATGGGCGGGCGGGCGTCAAACGAAATTGTGTCCGCTCTGTAACTCTTCAACCCTTTGAAGAATTTTGATGAAACTTCAGACAAATGTTTACCACATCAAGATGACGTGCAGAACGCATGTTCCGCATGGCTGGCTCCAAGGTCAAGGTCACAGTGACATTAACATTGAAAATCCTGTCCGCTCTGTAACTCTTCAACCCTTTGAAGAATTTTGATGAAACTTCAGACAAATGTTTACCACATCAAGATGACGTGCAGAACGCATGTTCCGCATGGCTGGCTCCAAGGTCAAGGTCACAGTGACATTAACATTGAAAATCCTGTCCGCTCTGTAACTCTTCAACCCTTTGAAGAATTTTGATGAAACTTCAGACAAATGTTTACCACATCAAGATGACGTGCAGAAAGCATGTTCCGCATGGCTGGCTCCAAGGTCAAGGTCACAGTGACATTAACATTGAAAATCCTGTTTACATGATTTTAACTTGATTTGGCAGTCAAAGGTCATATCATCTTTGGAGGTAATTTAAAAAAGATATGATATATTATTTCATGTCTACTTTGTAACTTGTTTTTCATTATACAGAATTATCAATATAATTATAGTGAACAAATTCTTCTGTGCTGAACTCGTCCTACATTTCTCAACGGATTTTGTTCAAACTTTCACAGAAGCTTTGTCATCAAGAACCCTGGCACATATTGTCGGGGTTTTGTGATTGGATAGTTTTTGACCTAATTATGGCCCTTTGTTTTTTTCCTTATACATAATATTATAGTGAACACTTCTTCAGTGGCAATTCCTCCTACATTATTCATGTTTTACATTGCACATAGTTACATTGTTTGTTGCTTGTATTTGTATTTCAAATACAACATATTTATCTACAATGGTGATAATTGAAAACCTGGTTTCATGGCATTGCCATGTTTCTTGTTCAAATTTAAAATAATTATTCAGGGAAAGGGGAATTATCAAATTATCTGAAATTTTGCACACAAGTTATTGGTCTAGTCGACTTACATCAAATAGAATAATAATCTCGAAAAATTATTTCCAATCCAGTCATGTCAAAAAAAAAAAATCCTCAGTGGAGTCCCTTTAATGTTTACATCAGTGAAAAAAAAATGGTTGCTTTGGTAACTGAAATTGTAAAATGAAAAAATATATAATTCATAATTTGTAGCATTTTTTCTCTTCAGGAGTGGCTTATATACTAACAGAAGAGGCTGGTGTCACTGATGTCCATGTAATTCAAGTAAGTAACTCCATTATATCAAGATAAAACAGGGTTGTTGAAAATCCTATGCCCGACTTGTTCGACCCAAGAATGTTAAACCAACGGACAAGTATATTAAATTTTTTCCTTAGAACCTTATATCAAGATAATTTTTATGATATAATGTTCTTTGTTAACATAGTTTATGATACAAGTTTATGACACCTCTTAATTGTTTTGTAGTAAGTGGCTATAACAGGCACTTGCATAATAGGATCTGATGACAAATTTTGTAAACTGTTTTTCTAAATAAAGGCCCATTGTGCTCAAAATGTAAATATTTCAAAGCACGTCTCCAGATTCATGCCACTTTTAATGAAAATTTTGAAAATGTTTTTAAAATTAATGTAATATATTGTAAAGTGAACAAGAAAAATACTTTATGCATTGCATAGGGCACTTAAAATCCACATTAACTATCAAAAAGAGGTCATAATATGCACAAAAAAAACCTTGACTGTTTAGTCACGCTGTAGAAATATGGTGACAAATACTGCAAAATCAGTCATAATAATTGCACATAACATTAAAAAAATAACTTCAAATTTGAATCTTTTTACTTTTCTTAAAATCATACATTTTTCTTAATTTTTATTTTCTTGGTTTATATTTTGACTCACGTGGAGACATGCAGCTTTAAATCGATTGAGACTAAAAAAAGGATTGAAGTACCACACTAGATACCATATTTCAGTATAGTACCGGACATGGTGCTTGAATGATAAAATCTTGCCTTTTTACTGAACGGAATAAACTTTAAAAGGTCTAATTCATCTTTTCACACTGATTTATGTATAATAATGAATGAAAAATGAAATAAATGGCGAAAAGAAGTGATATTTGTCTGTTTTGTGATCATGATTTCAGCAAGCGTCTAGAAGTACTGCTCCAATCCTGTTATCAGTTAAATCCTTAAAAATCAGGTCTATCTAATAAGTATACTGTTTTGTATTTTATCATTTTTATTTTAAGGCTGCCTTACTTCATGATACAGTTGAGGATACGGACACTTCTTTTGAGGAATTGGAGGAACATTTCGGACCAGAAGTTACAGGCATGTGTGTGTTCATTTAGATTTTAAAAGTTTTATGGTGGTGGTTAGATAAAATGGTCTAAATTAAAGGAACTCCCCTGAGGTCCAATAACCTAAAATAATAAATTTTGAAATTCTTTCTTAAATCAACTTATACACTTGAAATTGAAAATCAGGCAATAGATAATTTATAAATATACACTGTTTTAAATTGATATCAATTTTTATGAGATTTTTAGCCAATTTGAGTGAAAAGCATTGCAATGGTTTTCATGATTTGGGCTAATATGCACAATAAAAATGATTATTTCTGGGAAAGGAATGAGTGATTATGATCTGAAAATTTAAACATGAGTGTTTGGTTTAGACATTAATCTAGTTTAAAAAAATTTTGAAAATATATTTTTGGTCCCTTCACTTAAAAAAAAAACCTTTTATATATATAGTGTAATATGAATACCCCCCCCCCCTTGTTTACAGTTATAGAACTCTTTCTTACACATGTAACACATCATTATAAATTACATATAAATGCTTAAAACACTTAAAATCATAACATTGATAAGTTTTACTGGGTATATGATACTCAGGGTATGCACAGATAGCAAGCTGCTTTAAAACACTGGCAGAATTTGACAGATCATGAAAACTAATGACATTTCATAATTATTACATGTATTATCATATTAATAATTAATGGATATGATAATTCAGGGTTTCAAATAATTCTTTTCTATTTTTGGTACAGGGGAGATAAATTAAACCTTAACTGTTTCACCTTTCAAATACAGTTCCTTCCCTTGATGATATTTTGTTTCTATACAATTTCTTTTTTCTAGGGAATTTGAAATTTACAAATGGTTATAATAGAATGATTATAATGGTAAAAAATTGTTTTTCCAGTTTTCAAGTGTAGCGCACTAAATGAATCTATTCAACATAATAATATAGCAAATTGCAATATCTTAAACCTGATTTAACTGAATACAAATGTTACTGATGTGTTTTTTTTGCCTCTTACACTCATCAAAACCATTGAACTTCATGTATGAATCACATGGTTTTATTGCATCTATTTGTTGTGGCTTACCTTCTGTAAGTCGTTTTATGTTTTTTGGGGGTTATTCAACTTTTATTTCAATCCCTCAATATAACCTGGTTACTAACTTTTAGTCAGTTGATGTCAACAAATTCTACTCATCTTCTACATAATAAAGAGCAGTTCATGTTCGAAATATGTAAATAGTTAAGACAGAAATACTTAACTTGTATAAATTCAGGTCTGGTAAGGGAGGTAACTTTAACTTTTATACTTTCAGGTCTAGTAAGGGAGGCAACTTTATCTTTTATACTTCCAGTCTAGTAAGGGAGGTAACTTTAACTTTTATACTTTCAGGTCTAGTAAGGGAGGCAACTTTAACTTTTATACTTTCAGGTCTAGTAAGGGAGGCAACTTTATCTTTTATACTTTCAGGTTTAGTTAGGGAGGCAACTTTAACTTTTATACTTTCAGGTCTAGTAAGGGAGGCAACTTTATCTTTTATACTTTCAGGTCTAGTAAGGGAGGTAACTTTAACTTTTATACTTTCAGGTCTAGTATGGGAGGTAACTTTAACTTTTATACTTTAGGTCCAGTAAAGGAGGTAACTTTAACTTTTATACTTTCAGGTCTAGTAAGGGAGGTAACTTTAACTTTTATACTTTCAGGTCTAGTAAGGGAGGTAACTTTAACTTTTATACTTTCAGGTCTAGTAAGGGAGGTAACTTTAACTTTTATACTTTCAGGTCTAGTAAGGGAGGTAACTTTAACTTTTATACTTTCAGGTCTGGTAAGGGAGGTAACTTAAATTTTTATACTTTCAGGTCTGGTAAGGGAGGTAACTTAAATTTTTATACTTTCAGGTTTATTTAGGGAGGTAACTTTAATTATTAAACTTTCAGGTCTGGTAAGGGAGGTAACTTTAATTTTTATACTTTCAGGTTTATTTAGGGAGGTAACTTTAATTATTAAACTTCCAGTCTAGTAAGGGAGGTAACTTTAATTTTTATACTTTCAGGTCTAGTAAGGGAGGTTACTTTAACTTTTATACTTTCAGGTTTTGTATGTGAGGTAACTTTAATTTTTATACTTTCAGGTCTGGTTAGGGAGGTAACGGATAATAAATCATTACCAAGTCCTCTACGTAAACTGGAACAGATCAAGCATGCTCCTAATACCAGTCCGAAAGCGAAGCTCGTGAAACTAGCTGACAAACTGTACAACCTTCGAGATCTGAATCGTGCAACACCTGAAGGCTGGACCGAGGAACGTGTGCACAAATATTTTGAATGGGCTTCAAAGGTGGTGGCAGGCCTTAGGGGAACAAATGAAATTATGGAGAAAGAACTTGACAAATTATTTAAGGAAAGGAACGTTTTATAGTGGAACAATATATTTGGCAGTTTGTTTTACGCTGCTCATGATGAAACTGAAAGTGATTGATCTTTGCCAGCAGGAGAGAGCCGGGCCAGTCTGCACATTAACGTCGTCTGACCAAGCTCGTCATACTGTAAATTTTGTTAGCTGCTCAAATTCAAATTTTTTATTTCGATATCCCTAAAAGATTAATTGGCTGACCCATAAATGGGAGATGGAAATGTCCATTTACGAAATTCAACTGATCAAGGGGTAGGATTTGGTGTTTTGATAAAACTTAATTTCTGTGATACTATTTTACGCATTGTTGCGATATTATTTTCTCATATTTTCCCAAGACTGTGCCAGTCATTAAATTTCCATATAGATTATAAGCTGTCAAAATGTTTTGGTTAATTATGTTAATGTCTACGAATTATGAAAATTCACCAAAAATATATACAAAATTGTCATCTGATATCAATATCAATGTATCGTCAATATGCTTTGCTATGAATCAATGACAGTTCTAGAAAAAACCAACAATACTATGTTTTTTTGCATTGACAGTAGGGGCCTTACACTGGCCTCAGGTTGAAAATGCTAGTATTTTTTGTTTCCCACCTGAACAACTAGAAAATTTAATTAATTGTTGATGTTATATATAATATATTTTTTGTTGATATTGTATACAGAGGTCAGTAAACAAAAATGTTTGTGCGTGTATAGATATTACATTCCAGTATTTTGATATACACTGCCTTTTCAAAGGCTTTTTGTATTTTTATTGTTGTCCTATTGTTGTATAGTAAAGATATATTTTTTACACAAATAAATCTTGATGTATCAAACCTTAAAGGGACTCCACTGAGGCTGTTTTGTGGGGGGGGTGGTGGTTTGGCATGACGGTACTGAAAATAATTTTTTTTATGCCCCCGCCATGTAATGGCCGGGGCATATAGTGTTACCCTGTTCCGTCATTCCGTCCTTCCGTCATTCTGTCATTCCGTCATCATCAGATTCCGTTCATTATCTTAAGAACGGTTGCACACATTCAACTCAAATTTGACATATGAGTCATGACAAAATACAGGTCAAGTTCGAATTTGGTCATGGTTCGATGATTTTTGACAGAGTTATGCCCCTTTTACTTTGAAAATAATATGAAATTTCAGTTTCCGTTCATTATCTCCCCAACAGTACAACACATTCAACTCAAACTTGACATATGGATATGCCATGACAAAATACAGGTCAAGTTCGAATTTGGTCATGGTTCGATGATTTTTGGCAGAGTTATGCCCCTTTTACTTTGAAAATAATATGAAATTTTCAGTTTCCGTTCATTATCTCCCCAACGGTACAACACATTCAACTCAAACTTGACATATGGATATGTCATTAGAAAATAAGGCCAAGTTCGAATTTGGTCATGGTTCGATGATTTTTGGCAGAGTTATGCCCCTTTTACTTTGAAAATAATGTGAATTTTCAGTTTCCGTTCATTATCTCCCCAACGGTACAACACATTCAACTCAAATTTGACATATGGATATGTTTTTGGAATGCCCAGGCCAAGTTCGAATTTGGTCATGGTTCGATGATTTTTGGCAGAGTTATGCCCCTTTTACTTTGAAAATAATGTGAAATTTTCAGTTTCCGTTTATTTTCTCCCCAACGGTACAACACATTCAACTCAAACTTGACATATGGATATGTCATTAGAAAATACAGGCCAAGTTAGAATTTGGTCATGGTTCGATGATTTTTGGCAGAGTTATGCCCCTTTTACTTTGAAAATAATGTGAAATTTTCAGTTTCCGTTCATTATCTCCCCAACGGTACAACACATTCAACTCAAACTTGACATATGGATGCGTCAAAAGAATGCGCAGGTCATGTTCAAATTTGGTAATGGTTAGATGATTTTGGGCAGAGTTATGCCCCTTTTGCTGTGAAAATAAAATGAAATTTTCAGTTTCCGTTTATTATCTCCCCAACGGTATTACACATTCAACTCAAACTGTACATATGGAAATATGGGCTAAGTTCGAATTCGGTCATGGGTCAATGATTTTTTTGCAGAGTTATGTCCCTTTCACTTTGAAAATAATATGAAATTTTCAGTTTCTGTTCATTACCTACCCAACAGTGTTACATATTCAACTTAAATTTGACATATGGATATGTCAAAGGAATGGGCAGGTCAAGTTGAAATTTGGTCATGGTTTGATGATTTTTTTTTGCAGAGTTATGTCCCTTTCACTTTGAAAATAATATAGATACATCTTAGGAATAAGCAGTTTAAGTATGAATTTGGTTGTGGTTCAACTTATCTTTCCTGAATGTTGGAAAAATTTTGTACTTTCAGTTTCAGCACTCATACTTTTAGCCATTATTTTGGCTACAAATATGAAATATGTTATTTTTAAAAGGTTAAAACTGAATAATTTCAGTGTCTTGAACATTGTATGAAAATGGTTTTTGTTAACATTTTAAAGTTTTAAGGGCTTTGAACTTAAAATGAAAAAAATAATTAATGCACCATCTGAAATTTTGGCTGCATGCGGGGGCATCCGTGGCATGATGACACATTTCTAGTTTAGATTTATGTTCAACTTGATGAAGGTCTAGACAAATAACTTGAGTGCACAATTTCAGATTATTTGCTTACTCCTTTTTCCAGAATTATTCTAAATGTGGAAAGTGGCCAAAAATTGACTGAGGTTGTTTGATATCTTGCAATAAGCCTACGTCTATATACCAGCAAGGTTCCTTAAAACATATGGTTGTGATTTTAATTTTTGCCAGTCTTTGAAAATAAAAAAGCATTTTATTTTTTGTTTTGACAGTTATCAGCAACTGACACAATGTTGCAGGAATTACTAAGTAGTTATTGACTATTAATTTTAGTAAAATGTTTAATGCAAGAGTTTTGGAACTCCATGGCTACTGCAACTCATGAAATATTTTACTCGATGGAAATAAATCCTGTATTTAAAGAAGAAACTTGGATATCTTCTATGTATTTCATTGACAGTTTAAATAAACTTTATGATACTGCACGTTTGTAACGTCGCTTTTCATTGGATAATCATGACGTTTATATAGTTTTATATACACGGCTGCTGTTGATTCATGAAGAAATCTTACTTTTTTCTCTAAAAAATAATACTTGCTGTATTATAAATTCGTTGTATTGCTGTATATAAACGGCTGTTTGCAATATAACCCTTGCCTAGTGGCTCAGGTTATATCTACAAACTACCGTTTATATAGGGCCATATAACCTGTCAACAATCTTTATAACTAATAATATACATAATTCTCACTTAGCAGGATAAGGGTTTACTATGGTTGTTGACTTCAAACCATTGCCCCTCACCACTGTGTGTTCGAGTCATGCAAGTGACTTTGGATTCTTTCATGTGAGGAAAGTATCCAACTAGCATACAGAATGTTGGTGGTTCTATTCACGTGCCCGTTCATGTCTGAAATAATGCATGGAGGGGAACCTGAGGTCTTCCTCCACAAGGAAAGCTGCTAATGACTAAATAGGGTTGCCACCAGTTTAAAGGCCAAGCCAGCATGTACATTTGTTCAGTCTGACCATGCTCTATACTGTTTGTTGACACTTAAAATTAATCATTATGAAATATTTTTGTAGCTGGGAAACAGTATTTAAGTGTAGACAATAAATATTATGATTTTAGTTTAGATACATTTATTTTCTTTATTTGACCTTTTGTTTTATCTTGTACATTTTATAATAAATTATTTGTGAAAGTTCGCAAGTTTTTTATGTACTGTTGTTTAATCCCCATTCACTTGTAATGAGTTTTGTACAGAGCTTGGTAACCAAGGTACAAAACTGGGTAACCGAGGTGCAGAACTGAGGTACAAAGCTGGGTAACCGAGGCACAGAACTGGGTAACCGATGTACAGAACTGGGTAACCGCGGTACAAAGCTGGATAACTGAGGTACATAACTGGGTAACTGAGGTAAAGAGCTGAGTAACTGAGGTACAGAACTGGGTACCCAAGGTACAGAGCTGGGTAACCACAGTACGAAACTGGGTTACCGAGGTACATATCTGGGTAACCGAGGTACAGAGCTGGGTAACCAAGGTACAGAGCTGGGTAACCAAGGTACAGAACTGGTTAACCGAGGTACAGGGCTTTAAGCTAGTCGGAACGTCAATGCAATGTGAGAATCTTTACCGTTGACTTCCTCGGTTTTAATTTTATTATTTTGATTATCAAAACGCATGTTCTAACATGTAAAATTATTTAATTTACAAATTATTTTGTTTTGTAATCTTTTCATTTAAATAATATAGAACATAAAAATAAATTATATGGTTAAGTATGAAGCTTAAAAAAGCTTTTTTCAAACGGGCGGTATAGTTTTTTTACCTGGCGGGCGGACGGCGTCCATTTTTGTCCGTAGCATTTCTCCTACACGCATGTAAGAATTTTAATGAAATTCATAGACATGTTCAACAGCATGAGGAGATGTGTCTCGCGCATGAACCAAGTCAAAGGTCAAAAACACACTTCATTGGAAAACGCTTGTCCGGAGCAAACCTTCTACATATATATAACTTGGCTCAAACTTCACCATTGTAAGGCGGGGTGTGGCGTTTAGGTCCCTGTTGCCAAGGTCACACAGAGAGGTCAAAGTTCAGATAAAAATTATGTATTTGGACCATTTAGTCATCATATATTGAAACACAAATGGTCATTGTGAAACATGTAATATAGGTTAATATATGCAAGGTCAAGGTCACTTAATGTGATTAAATGTAGAGATTTTGTCCAGAGCATATCTCGTACACTTATGGAGGTATTCTAATGAAACTTCATAGAAATGTTCACCACTATGAGTAGTGTCACGTGCATAACCGGCTCTCTAGGTCAAAGGTCAAGGTCGTACTTGAAGTTATTGAAGAATGCTTGCTCGGAGCAAAACCTCTACATTCATCAGGGGAATTTAATGTAACTTGGCACAAATGTTCATCATTGTGATGCTCAATATCGCGCGCATAATCTCCAAAGGAAAGGTCAAAGTAAAGATTAAACAGAAGATGTGTACAGGGACCATTTATTCATCATTTATTGATTGATTGTAACACAAGAAACATTAATCACGAATCAAGTTTCTTAATGAATAAAAGCACATCTGGAGGTTTTTTTTAACTAAGCAGAATTTTTGCTGCGATTTGTGTGGGACAGGGATAACCTTTGTTTGGAAAATAAACGTTGATCACCAATAATAAAGTGTGGGTCAATGTCCTTTCCTGGAGTGATATACATTTAAAGGAACAAATAAGAACAATCGTGTGTAAACATGATATATATTCGAGGCCATCTAATAAGAAATCACAGTGATAATATCATCAATTAAATTGCCTTGGTATACCAAAAATAAGATGAGTAGAAGTTGGCAAGACTCATTATCTCTTCGAATAAGTTTTTCTTTCTTTTCTTTTTTCATATTCAATTCCCTAATCGCACGGAGTGGGAGTTGTTTTTATTGCATGAACTCATTTGATAGAGAAAAAAGTATTTATTTATTTTTTCGTTCCCATAGCTGCCAGGAAGAAACCGTTGGGAAATTAGTCCCGCGTACGCTGAGATTGGGCAACAAATAGCTAGAGAACGCTTCGTCAAATACCAATAGTCGTTGTTTTTCGGAATTGATACGGAAAGAGCCGAATGCTTTCGCGGTCCCTCGTTTCATTCGGTTGTCATCGATATATCAAGGGATATAATCCCATTTGCATGCTTTAATTTCTTGTCTTTCTGTGGAATGCTGTAGCCTTGGTCGTTACATTTTCTATTTATAAGTTTGAACCATTACGTACCTCTTGGGAGGAATCTAGTCTTGACATTTTCAAATATGTCCTTGAAACCTGAATGTCTATCATTCAAATTGACGTCACAATTACTATAGAACAAGTATTAATTAACAGAACAGAACATAAATTTTGTTAAGAGACTTGTACAAAGTACATATTATATTCATGTGTGTAATAGCAGCACGAAAATTAACAAACACACTCAGGATATCACATTTTACGTATACAACAGTTTCATGACAACAAAAAAAACAAACATGTAGTTATGGAAAAAAATGTGCATTCAATTTTACTGTATACTTTTAGTTTTATATATAAATAAGATTAATTATGGGTATATTTGGAATCGAAACAAATCAATTTGGAACAAAAAAAATGTATTCTACGTTTTCCGAATAAAACTTAAGTATATAAGAAGAATCCGAATTTGACAAGATTTTCTTCAAAATAAACATTAGTACGTCGCCCGCTACTGAGTAGCTACAAAAAAGCCGCAACACATAGGAAAGTAACTTGTCAATCAACCCTCATTACTGCTTGATTGGATATTACCAGGACTTATCGATTTTGTTGTCTATTTAGCATCGCTTTTAGTTTTTAGTATGTAATTATTAACTACTAAGCTATCAAAATTTGAAACTTTACAATTTGGGAATACGCTGAAAAGGATAAAAAAAATATGAAATATTTAAAAAAAAAAAGAAAAAAAAGATTCCATAAATTTTGCACTATATTCAATCGTTATGAATAAAGACAACAGATACATACATTATTCAGGTAAAAAAAAAAATTGAAAAACAAATACAAAAGGAAGCCCCCCCCCCAACCCCCGAAACAGCATATAATAATGTCTTTATTTCAAACTCTTGTGTATTTAGAAAAGTAAATAAATTTTACTGTTTGCAGAAATCTTGAAAAGAGAAAAAATATAGCTGATATAGATTTTTTTTTCTTCCGTAACTTGAATATTTGAATTTATTACCAGACGCAAGTGTTATTTGTCATGAACTTGTTTACAGAAGTCCTCTTGTATGATTAATATCTTAAGATCTCTGCGAATACATGTAAAGGAGTTTTACAACAAATACTTTACCTGTTTACAACCCTTGTTTTATTTGCATGCAATTGTATATGGTAGCTACTTTACTTTATCTAATATATCGTGGCACATAAGTAATATATATTATTACCCATAAAGTGCGTTTTTATTTGAACTAAATGAAATTGTATGCTTCTTGTAAAAAAAAATGTTAGAATGTCTACTGTAATACCGGATATCGGTATATAACCCTGCTATATTTAACATAAGCAAAAAATGAAAGAATCTTTTACAAGTTGACATATATATTATAATTTCACTGTAAATGTTCTTTAATCAACCGGAAGATATAACTTTATAAGAAAAGAAATCATAGTGAAAGTACAATATCCAGGGCCATGAATTCGACTGTCTTGTACTTGGTACACCTAGATCGGTTTCTCTTACAGAATCACCTACTGTAAACAACTACTCCTGGCTGATGATATTCTAAATATTCCATTTACAAACAGTGAGATGAAAGATATATCACGAACACTGGACTCTACATGTCTATTACTCATCTATGTGTCAAAGAAGAATATGTTAACATGTCGGACTTTTATTCTAAAGATACCTGTTCGCCATGTACCGGAAACAGGACGGCAAATAGCTTGTAAACCTACCTGAAATCAATGTGCAAACTAACAGCCTTCGGCCGAAAAAAATACAGCGGTCGCTGTGCACAGATTATTCAGTTGATATAATCTGTTCATCAAGAAGATCTATTGGTTTACATCGCAGTATGGTAATCATTGTTTGCCTTTGAAATCCAGCGCACTTTAGATGTCCCCACGTTCTAAGTGTGTTTGAGAAGTACTTCAGCTAGGCAAAAGATTAATTGGTACCAATTCTACTTTAAGGAAGATTTTAAATGGCTCTTAAGTTTGTACTTTTGCATTTTTGACGGTGTTCTACGGTGTCCTTATCGTGCCATTTAGAATGTCGTCCGTCGCGTCTAAGGGTAGACACACGACAATGCGAAGTGACATCGCGACAATGCGAAGCGACGCTCGACAACGCGAAGCGATATGCGACAATGCGAAGCGACGCTCGACAGTGTCAAACGATATGTCGCACTGTCGCCTAGAAATGTCGCGGTAAAAAAGGGCGACATTTAAGAAATGTCGCTTCGCGTTGTCGAGTGTTCGCTTCGCATTGTCGAGGTCGCTTCGCGTTGTCGCGATGTCACTTCGCGTTGGGTCGCGATGTCACTCGCGTTGTCGCATTGTCACTTCGCATTGTCGAGTGTCGAGGTTGGTAGAAGTGCATACCACGACACTCGACAATGCGAAACGACAACTGCGACAAGCGATCGA